>NC_134470.1:44273756-44371706 GCF_964194025.1 Convolutriloba macropyga | reverse complement strand
ATTCGTTCCCACTCAGCTATCCATATTTAGTAAACAAGTAATCATATCATGTGTTTTATGTATTAGTCAAAAACCATATTTGGTTTCTATTCGCGCATTGAAGTTCCTGTGTCGTATATAAGCATCACGTTTATAACAAATTCTTCCATATTTTGTTACGTTACAAACCTTTCATTTCTTGTTTTGGTTACTAACGTCACTTTTTCTACAAAATATTTCATTCTTTGGCTACTTCGTTCTTATTGGACGGAATTTAATATAAATAGAAGCGACATAGATAGACAATATCATTCTCTTTCTTTTCCACAAAATTAATTTCACCTCTGTTTCTCATCGTTCTGCTAACTATTCATCAAAACATAATCCTGCAATTGAGTTCCTACATTCACATTCTTCTTATCTACAGAACTTACTTCAGTTCTAACTTTTATCTGTATCTAACTTAGAGATTCTTTTTTCCTACTAAAAACTGAAATTTGTTTTCTAACTTACTCTCTACTTGACAGCTTTCAACACGTTCATTTACAAACTGCTTTCGTTTCTGAAGAATTTTCTTCTATCATTTCTTCTGAACAAAATGGAGTTTACTGTGCAAAACAACAGTCTTCTACTCATTTTCCTTCACTTAGGAGACTGCTTGGATAAGTATTAGAGACTTATCAAACGGATTATATGAGTCTGTAATCACTTTACCCATCACCGTGTGGCATATTATTGAACACCAGCGACAACAGCTCGACACCTATCATTAGGGTCAGGTTCCAATTGGAACTCAAGCGATGGGACACGAAGATGCTGTTATTAGTTGACACCACTATCCTTAACTATCCTGGCAACATTAAATATACTTTCCCTAGGGAAGATGGACAAATTCCTAACTCTTGGTTCTCTAGCCCGGATGTAAATCAAGTTTTGAGTTCAGTAGAGGAGTCAAGGAATTTGCTTCAAACTGTGTCAGGTGCTGATGGGAGCGAGCTAAGTATTGATACTAGCACATGGTCTGCAATCGAACAACAGAACTTTGATCCGGCACAGTACTATGGTTCTACTGATATGTTGACTACCTCATCAATGCCAACACCTTCCATAGAGGATGGACAGCCCACAATCCAATTTTGCTGACTGACGAAAATTCTATAGCTCCAATCAGCATTCAACCAACTGATCCTCCAGCAATTTTTGAACGTTCTAGACCTTTTGGGAATGAGATTCAAAACTTGCCAGAGTATTTTGTGAGAACTCCAACCATTTGAATAGATTTGAGTTTGTATAATTTTCCAGCTTCATTTGTACTCGATCTTAACGGAAAACTTTTAGATTGATATATGCATTTTCCTTGTGATGTATTTAAACATTCTTTATAATATAATCTTTCTTATATGAGCTTTCTTTTCTAAACCAGTTCATTACGATATCATCAAATAAAATTTTAAAAACCATCACCTGGATTTTTAAAAACTAAATAAAATTAAAACTAAATAACTAAATAAATCATCAAATAAAATTTTAAAAACCATCACCTGGATTTTTAAAAACTAAATAAAATTAAAACTAAATAACTAAATAAATCATCAAATAAAATTTTAAAAAACATCACCAGGATTTTTAAAAACTTTATTTTAAAACTTGATATTTAACAGAAAGAGCATTATCAAGACTCGACAGTTGACAAAAATACTTAATCAAAAATTTGATATTTAAGAGAAAAAACTGAGCAGAAATTTGATTTCTAAGAAAAAAAATGAATGAAAACTCGATTTATAAGTTATTTTATTAAATAAAAACTTGTCATTTCAAAAATTAAAAACTCTCTTCTTTTTTTTGCGTTAAATTATACCGTAAAGTGATGAAAATCAGGAAAAAATTTGCGCTTTGTTGTATCCAATTGGAGTCCATTTTTCGATATTTAAACAAAAAAATCAAAGAAAACTCGACATTTAACAAAAGTTTTGTTGAGGAAACTCGACTTTTACTAAAATTAATTTTTCAAGAACCCAACATTTAACAGAATTTTCGTGAGAAAACTCGACTTTTAAATGAATAATTTGTTACAAAACTCGACATCTAACAGATTAGAGGTATCAATTTAAACATTTAAGAGAAAGATTGTAAAAAAAATAAGAAATTGAATCTTTTTAGCCAAAACATAAAACTGATACTATGTAAATAATTGTTTTTTGTAAATACAAATTTATTACTTTCTGATTCCAAGATATAACAGAGAGTTATCAATTAAGCCTTGACCGTCTAACAAACAGTCAACAATTTTTATCAATTCACTCCTATGTTTCGAGTTTTTAAGAGACTGAATTCTGTCTAGAAATGAAGGTCCTATCGTTTGTGTGCTTACATTTTTCTGTTCAGCTCGCAGTAAATGTCTCTTGAATTTCTTTCTACTCAATCTTTTCTTGGACACACTAGGTAACTTCTAAACAAATTTGTTCTCATAGTTGTGTTGTACTGCTCTGTCTAACTGAGTAAAAACAAGTCCTGATTCTTCCAAAATATTAACAAAGAATTGGTGTTTATATAATGTATATATGCAATCGACTGATATAAATAGGAGAGATCTTCCAGTTTTTGAAGCAAAATTTTGGTGGAGGAAGATATGAGAACAATGTGATATCGACAAGTTTTCAAGGGACAGAAACTGTTGTGCGAAGCAACAACATATTCACTTGTAGGAATATATGGTCTATAATCTTTAACAGATACAGATATAAACAACGCCTTTTCACAAAAATTTTGTAAAAGTGTGGTAAAGCCTGGCACATAACTGCTGCCATTCTGTAAAATTATTTAGTATGTTCAAGTAATGAAATCAATTTTGTTAGAACTCAAATTCCAAATAAGGAAATTAACTAATATACTCAAAATGAACCCAAGTTCCAAATAAGGAAATCATATTATTTATTATAAACGAATTAAAATTCCAAATAAGGAAACCAATGAAATTGTTATGTGCAATTTAAGATCTCATTTGAACTATGAATCAATTCGAGAAACAGCGAATTGAGAGAATTTGATGTTTTACGTTTTCAAATTATTTTTGTCACTACTTCTCTCTAATGCAAAGCAGACGTGCTAAACACAATGACACTTTTTCTATAATGATTCAAAATTTTTCTCCATTAAAAACTTCTGATTAGAATTCTTTTTAAGGAAAAAGTTTAAATAGACATATTTTTGTCTTTTTTTAAGGAATTTGTGTGAAAACAATGATGTAATTAGCATAAGAGGAAATTCTGTGTTGTAGAGGGACTTGTAATTTTAAGCAAATCATTTATTCCACTTCTCGCAGCTCACCCAAGTTACGTAAATGTCTCTCTCCAGAGTATCTCCTTTTTACTCGAGCGCTCCATCAATGTTTACAGTTTCACAAACCCAATTGCGTACTGATTCCGTCCCATTTCATATAGACTTTGGTTCTCATCCAAACATATTTGGGAGATTTACTGTGTCCCAAATATTTAGAAATGGACAAAATTACTCTGAACCAACTTTTCAAGTCTTTAAAAAAGATGAATGTGGAACATTTGAAAAGTACCAACAACTGAAAATTGGAGATTACGATCTCAAGAAATTTTGTCTTCTTAAGAACGATCTGCGGAATGGGGACTGGGAAGTGCGAGAGAATCCAGCACAATTTGAGACGAACCCAAAAATGGAACATGTGCTGCAACAATGTCACAAAGCAAGAGAAACCAGCATTGGAGAAAACGGAAGACTCTACGTTACCTTTATACAGTACGTTCAGGACAATCCAGCTTCAATTTATGTCCAGATCCGATTTTTTGTCGCAAAGAGAGCAATGAGAGCAAGCAAGTGACCTATGTCATCTATAAAATGGAAGAATTCAAGGAACTGATTCAAAATCTTAAAGATTTCTCCAATATTGAACAATGTACATTTCAATAATAACTGCTGCGCAAAATTATAATGTCATTTTATATATTGGATTATGAATTTTTGGTGATTATATGTATTTGTCTTTTCAGTAAACATTTAATCATTTGAAACTTTTTTACTCTTAGAGAGAGTTGGCATATTGAATGCTCCAGAAATAATTTATTAAATCTCAGAGACTAATCAAAAGTTTTTCACGTCAGGTTACATCACGAGCTTAGAAGGTATTTATATACAGTTCTCGAAGCGCAAAATTTTCCCAATTTGGATATTTTAGACGTAGAGTCCCAAATTTCTGAATTAATGTTTGTTATTCATAATGCGCAGAACAACTCTAACATATCGTTCTGACAAACAAGAAATTTCCATTTCTCAACATCGTTGGAACGGATATCAGTGGAGTTTTCTTACAAAGATACACAGAATAAAAATACAAAGTACAAATATAGAAAATTACAAAAAGACTTGCATTATTTTGGACGAAACAACTCAGAGTTTATGAATTTCGTTACTCTGGTCAACATTTTCAATTGTTACGGAAGCATACTTTCAATGATACCTACGAACGAATATAGAAACTGTTTTTGAGTTCAGTAGAGGAGTCAGGGAATTTGCTTCAAACTGTGTCAGGTGCTTATGGGAGCGAGCTAAGTATTGATACTAGCACATGGTCTGCAATCGAACAACAGAACTTTGATCCGGCACAGTACTATGGTTCTACTGATATGTTGACTACCTCATCAATGGCAACACCTTCCATAGAGGATGGACAGCCCACAATCCAATTTTGCTGACTGACGAAAATTTTAATAGCTCCAATCAGCATTCAACCAACTGATCCTCCAGCAATTTTTGAACGTTCTAGACCTTTTGGGAATGAGATTCAAAACTTGCCAGAGTATTTTGCCAGAACTCTATTTGAATAGATTTGAGTTTGTATAATTTTCCAGCTTCATTTGTACTCGATCTTAACGGAAAACTTTTAGGTTGATATATGCATTTTCCTTGTGATGTATTTAAACATTCTTTATAATATAATCTTTCTTATATGAGCTTTCTTTTCTAAACCAGTTCATTACGATATCACCAAATAAAATTTTAAAAACCATCACCTGGATTTTTAAAAACTAATTAAAATCAAAAACTAAATAAAATTAAAACATTAAAACTAAATAACTAAATAAATCATCAAATAAAATTTTAAAAAACATCACCAGGATTTTTAAAACTTTGTTACAAAACTTGATATTTAACAGAAAGAGCATTATCAAGACTCCAAATTTGACAAAAAAACTTAATCAAAAATTTGATATTTAAGAGAAAAAACTGAGCAGAAATTTGATTTCTAAGAAAAAAAATGAATGAAAACTCGATTTATAAGTTATTTTATTAAATAAAAACTGGTCATTTCAAAAATTAAAAACCCTCTTTTTTTGCGTTAAATTATACCGTAAACTGATGAAAATCAGGAAAAACTTTGCGCTTTGTTGTATCCAATTGGAGTCCATTTTTCGATATTTAAACAAATAAATTCAAAGAAAACTCGACATTTAACAAAAGTTTTGTTGAGGAAACTCGACTTTTACTAAAATTAAAAATTTACTGATACTATGTAAATAATTGTGATGTAAATACAAATTTATTACTTTCTAATTCCAAGATATAACAGAGAGTTATCAATTAAGCCTTGACCGTCTAACAAACAGTCAACAATTTTTTATCAATTCACTCTTATATTTTGAGTTTTTAAGAGACTGAATTCTGTCTAGAAATGAAGGTCCCATCGTTTGTGTGCTTACATTTTTTTGTTCAGCTCGCAGTAAATGTCTCTTGATTTTCTTTCTACTCAATCTTTTCTTGGACACACTAGGTAACTTCTAAACAAATTTGTTCTCATAGTTGTGTTGTACTGCTCTGTCTAACTGAGTAAAAACAAGTCCTAATTCTTCCAAAATATTAACAAAGAATTGATGTTTTTATAATGTATATAAGCAATCGACTGTCTGATATAAATAGGACAGATCTTCCAGTTTTTGAAGCAAAATTTCGGTGGAGGAAGATATGAGAACAATGTGATATCGACAAGTTTTCAAGGGACAGAAACTGTTGTGCGAAGCAACAACATACTCACTTGTAGGAATATATGGTCTATAATCTTTAACAGATACAGATATAAACAACGCCTTTTCACAAAAATTTTTGTAAAAGTGTGGTAAAGCCTGGCACATAACTGCTGCCATTCTGTAAAATTTTTTAGTATGTTCAAGTAATGAAATCAATTTTGTTAGAACTCAAATTCCAAATAAGGAAATTAACTAATATACTCAAAATGAACCCAAGTTCCAAATAAGGAAATCATATTATTTATTATAAGGAAACCAATGAAATTGTTATGTGCAATTTAAGATCTCATTTGAACTATGAATCAATTCGAGAAACAGCGAATTGAGAGAATTCGATGTTTTGCATTTTCAAAATATTTTTGTCACTACTTCTCTCTAATGCAACACAGACGTGCTAAACACAAAGACTTTTTCTATAATGATTCAAAAGTTTTCTCAATTAAAAGTTTCTGATTAGAATTCTTATTAAGGAAACATTATAAATAGACATTTTTTTGTCTTTTTTTAGGAATTTGTGTGAAAACAATGACGTAATTAGCATAAGAGGAAATTCTGTGTTGTAGGGGGACTTGTAATTTTAAGCAAATCCTTTATTCAACTTCTCGCAGCTTACCCAAGTTACGTAAATGTCTCTCTCCAGAGTATCTCCTTTTTACTCGAGCGCTCCATCAATGTTTACAGTTTCACAAACCCAATTTTGTACTGATTCCGTCCCATTTCATATAGACTTTGGTTCTCATCCAAACAGATTTGGGAGATTTACGGTGTCCCAAATATTTAGAAATGGACAAAATTACCAACTTTTCAAGTCTTTAAAAAAGATGAATGTGGAGCATTTGAAAAGTACCAACAACTGAAAATTGGAGATTACGATTTCAAGAAATTTTGTCTCCTTAAGAACGATCTGCAGAATGGGGACTGAGAAGTGCGAGAGAATCCAGCGCAATTTGAGAAGAACCCAAAAATGGAAGATGTGCTGCAACAATATCACAAAGCAAGAGAAACAAGCATTGGAGAAAACCGAATACTCTACGTTACCTTTATACAGTCCATTCAGGACAATCCAGCTTCAATTTATGTCCAGATCCGAATTTTTGTCGCAAAGAGAGCAATGAGAGCAAGCAAGTGACATATGTCATCTATAAAATGGAAGAATTCAAGGAACTGATACACAATCTGAAAGATTTCTCCAATATTGAACAATGTACATTTCAATAATAACTGCTGCGCAACTTTATAATGTCATTTTATATATTGGATGATGAATTTTTGGTGATTATATGTATTTGTCTTTTCAGTAAACAATTAATCATTTGAAACTTTCTTACTCTTAGAAAGAGTTGGCATATTGGATGCTCCAGAAAAATTTTATTAAATCTCAGAGACTAATCAAAAGTTTTTCACGTCAGGTTGCATCACGAGCTTCAAAGGTTTTTATATACAGTTCTTGAAGCGCAAAATTTTCCCAATTTGGATATTTTAGACGTAGAGTCCCAAATTTCTGAATTTATGTGGGTTATTCATAATGCTCTGCGCAGAACAACTATAACATATCGTTCTGAAAAACAAGAAATTTCCATTTTTCAACATCGCTGGAACGGATATCAGTGGAGTTTTCTTACAAAGATACAAAGAATAAAAATACAAAGTATGAAAATCTAGTAGATCATCTACCAACCCTTCTTTCCTATATAGAAAATTACGAAAACACTTGCATTATTTTGGACGAAACAACTCAGATTTTATGAATATCGTTACTCTGGTCAACATTTTCAATTGTTACGAAAGCATACTTTCAATGTTCCCTACGAACGAAACGTAAAAACTGTTTTCTTGCAGCTTGTAAGATTTGGGACCGAAATATTGATTTGGACGAAATTGATCAAAGGTTTCCTCACAGAGGAAGAATTGGATATGGAAACTCTCTCTTGGATTTTTCTTAGCTAGATCAAAAAATTTGATCTAGCAATTTTTACATGCAATTTTACATGATTCTGCTGGAGCTGTAAAAACAACAACAACAGACGAGTGACCAGGTTATTGTTACATGCTGCCGCAATTCCCCAGCTCCTGTCTTCTAGGTCATATAACTGGCTTAATCTTTTGTCTCTACATCAAAGTTTGTCACCCTCATATTTTTAAAAAACTAGATTTTTTATCATTTTTCATTTATCTCAGCTAAAAAGAGGATGACTGGCGTTGTATTTGATATTGAGTGCTTGGAGGGAACAGTTATTACGGAGCTGGGAGTTTTCAAGGATTGAATTGTGTTGGGATATACATTCCTCCCACCGAACCTTTTTCACCCAACCCTTCAACATTTCAAGCAAAGTGGAACACAAAAAATTTACATGGAATCAACTTGAATAATGGAAAAGTTGATTACTCAGATCTTCCAACCATAATTCATCAACATTGTTCTCCTACAACCGAATACTTTGCCAAAGGATTGAAAAAATGTAAAATTCTATCCAATTACTTATGTAAGGATGTGGAAAAATTGGACGATTTTGATTGTCCAAAAACTTCTAAGTTGACTTCCAACGAAGATATTATCTGGGAATGTAGTAACTACCCCTACCGACACAAGAAAACGTTGCACTGTGCAGAGAAGAAAGCTTATGCTTATGGAACTTGGGTTCTTAATTTTTTTTGACAAAATTTAATATTTGTAAAATTTTTCATGTACTTTGATTGCGCTGTATCGTATTATATTTTAATTAATTTTTAAAATCAATTTATTCTTTTACAAAACATAGAAGAAAAGTTGCTTCAAAAATGAGAAAGTTGAAAAAATTTTGTCCTAGCGCTACACAGTTATTCTTCATTTCAATTCTGTCGTTTTTCTTAATTTTGAATTTATTATCCTTTTTTATGCTTTCTGTTATTAATTGTGAAGTGTTTTGGCTCTCGCTGTTGTTTGTTTCTTTTTTATGTTTAGAAGCTAATCACATTTTTTTTAATTACATCGCAGGCCAGTTGGAACATTTTTTCTATCATCTCAATGACAGCGTTTAAATGGCTGAGCATACAGTAAGGGATCAAATTTGGGTAATTTTGTCTTTGATGACAATAATCAAGAACGACAATCATGGAAATGTTTTGGACAGACTTGTAATAGGTCCAATTTTTTGTTATAACGTAATTGTGGTCTGTTTTATAGTACGAATAACATCGGCTACAACGTGTGAAGAAACAACAGTTTGGATTGCAATCTTTTCTAGTACAGCTGGTTATATTTTACCTTCACCTAATTTATGAACAAGATTTAGGTGAAGGTAAAATTCGCACAAAGGAACGAATTTTTGTTTCATTGGTTGGTCCAAGTGGGTCTGGGAAATCGCATCTTATACATGAATGCTTAACAATTGGAACTTTTCAACCAGAGTTCGACAAAATTTACTACTTCTATTTGCATTATCAATCTCTTAATGGTTTAATGTCCAAAGTCGTTAAAAATATTGAGTTTATAGAAGGTGCTGACTTTGAGTTTATTCGAAACCTCCCGAATAACGGAACAAAATATCTGTTAATTTTTGACGACTCTTGTGAGGAGATTTCCAGCTCCAAAGATTTTGTTAAAATTGCAACAGCTGGAAGACATAAAGGGCTCAGCACAATATATATTAAACACAATTTATTTCATCAGAGTAGATTAGGAAGAGATAAAGAGTTACAAATTACTCATATTGTCTTGTTCAAATCTCCTAGAGATGTACTGCAAATAAAAACTCTGAGCAACAGTTGGGATTAGGTTCACAAATAAAAGATTGGTATACCAAAACAACTTCTGTTCCTTATGGTCATTTACTTATTGATTTAACTCCCAAAACATTCGACTCTCTTCGGTTTTGTACAATTAGTGGATCGATTCTTTCAATTTTTTTCCTTCCACAACAGAAACAGCAGACCACATTTTTACACTTTTGAGTGATGAGCAGACAACATCTCTCTACTCTGACAATGTTCCAAAGTTATTACCGGAACTTCAAGAGAACTTAACTAAAAAATTGTCCAAAAGAATTTATTCGGTTTCTAAACGAGTGCATCGTAAACCTGCTCAGAGGAGAATTGCAGGATATTCAAAATTGAGACGTAATAAAGTATCAAGACGAAATTCATCAGCTTATTCTAAAAACAACTGGAATAAATAAAAGAATAAAAGGAGAACAATTTCAAGTTCAAGGAAAGGAATAGAACTTATCTCAATTTTAACTCCATCTACCATTAACCGTCTTTCTTGAAATGGAACAGTTTGGTTCCTCAGCAGCTTTACGAACAAAAATTCAAATTGAAAGCGTACAAACTAGACAAGAGTAAGGAAAAAATTAACTTCGTCCCAAAAAATTTAGATCCTCTAACACAAAATCATTCAAAAACGAATCAGTTGTAGATCAAGTACTCAAATGTCCTCGAATCAAGCTGTCTCTAAGTGACACAACTTTACTGGATGGAAGAGATACAAATGTAGTATTTACCGACTTTATTTACGCATTGAAGAGAAAAAATACTGATTTCCTGATATCTATTACACAATACTTGATGCTACAGTGATACGTCCGGACAAAATTATCAATAAGGATGCCAAAAGCAAAGACATAGGGAGCTGTATCCCTTTCAAAATCTGAAAAAGCGAAACTTCAACGATTATACAAAGAAGGAAAAGCTGCATTTGGATCGGTTAGAAATCTTCAGAAAGCGAGCGGTTTATCAAGAAGCAAGGTTATTTTTTTCTCCACGCTAAAAATTCCTATAGAAAATACCGTCAAGCAGCTCGACATTTTAGACAATTACCTGCATTTGCAAAGCGGATAAATGAAATTTGGTGTCTTGATGAAGCTTTTATGGATAAATTTAATAACGGAGTAAAGTATTTATTAGTCTGCGTTGATGTATTTTCTCGTTTTGTCTGTGTTCAACAAATGAAATCAAAGTATTCTAAAAATGCTGTAGCAGCTTTCAAAAAAATGCTACGAAATGACAAAATCCCATAAAAAGTATGGGTCGATCAAGGAACAGAGTTTGATGGTGAATTTCGGAAATATTGTGGACAAAAGAAAACAAAAATTTATTCAACGAGAAGTGAAACAAAAACTGACGTGGCTGAGAGAGCTATGAGATCTTTCAAAAACAGTATTTACTGCTTCATGGAAGAAAACGAGTACAAGTACCTTTGTAAGAATGAGCTTTTTCCTAAAAACAATGAATAGTAGAATAAATAGATCTACAGGTAAATCTCCAAAGGTTGTAAAAAATAAAGACTTTTTATCAATTTTTTTTTTACAAAAATCCGATCAGTCAATACAAAAAACCTCGGTTTAAAGTAGGGGATAGAGTACCAATTTCGAAATACGATATTCCTTTTAGAAAAGGATACAAGTCACAGTTCACGAGTGAAATCTTTGAAGTTGTTAAAATTGCTACCTACAAACCTCCAACATGCAACCTCAATGGAGAGCAGGTTGATGAAATACTAGAAAAATTTTATGAACAAGAGCTCTCAAAGTGTATCATTTAGTGATGAACTCTTTTACGGTAGAGCTGGTTTCCAACGCATCTTTTGATTGTTATCCAAATAATACATTGAGTTCTTTTTACCAATTTCCTTCCGGAACAGATTAACCTTGAAGGAGAGTGGGAGGTGGCAATAACCGAATTTTCATATCCATCTTTGTACCAGAATATTACAGATGGAAAATTGTTCTATCTGGATTCTGCAACTCCAGATACAAAACCTTCCGATTATTATACAATTGATGCAGGACTATATCCATCAATATCTGATTTTGTGAACGAAATGAACAACAAAATTCAGAAAGAGAAAAGTATGAGAAAACTCCAGTCAAATTAAAAGTCAACAGAACTACACAGAGATTATCTCTAAGTCTACCCAATAAAAACTCGTTACTAGTTGTCTTCAGTACTGATCTCTGTCACGTATTTGGGTGTGAGGAAGCTGTTTACGGAATGGGGGTTTTTATGAGTGTGCTGGAGCTAATTTTCCTAAATTTCCTACGATATTGTTCGAATTCATACTCTGATGACATACAGTGACATTGTTGAATACAATATTGTAGATGATACAAAAGCAGCGCTTTTGAGATGTATTCCGTTCATTTCTAAAATTAAAAATGGAGACATAATATCTACTGGACAATATATGAATTATCAAAACTTCCCAAATCTACACTTTAAAAAAGTTCTGAAAAATTCTTTCCGCAGCATTAAACTTGAGCTCCGCCACTCATACGGTAAAAAAAGTTTCCTTCAATTCGGTAGGTGTAACTAGAGCTGTATTGATGTTCAGAAGAGCTCCAGAAAATCATTTTTAAATTAAAGTTTACAAAAAAATGTTTGCAGACAGTGATTTACCGTAGTTTCGTTGTTATTCAAGACAAAGGGGGAGAGGATTTGAAGCTTTCGCACAAACAATTGGGAGGACTGCAATTCCTTTTTGAGACGATATGTTGTACCAGCAGCTAAAAGAGTTGGTGCTGACTTGATTGAATTAGCCGCTCCAAAAATAGGAGCTGTATTAGCTGGAAGGAGAAAGTTCCAATCTGCAGCCACAGATGTTTTGAAAGAAAACTTTAAGTAAACAACTAGGAGGTGGAAAACGTAGAAAACGACGTATTATTCGAAAACGCTCTCCAAAAATCAGTCGACGTCGTCGAACTAGGAGGGATATTTTTCCAAACTAAAATGAATACCAGATCAACAAATGATAGTAATTTCCGTTATGGACACTTTACAAATTCTTGCTTGGAGATTTTTGACAAAATTCCGGTTTTAGAACCAATTGAATCCTCCCATATTCAAGAAGTTTATCCCAGTACTTCATTGGATGAAAGCAGCCTTGAATTTGAATTTGAAACAGTTAGAAGCATTTATCTCGATGTGACAGATATTCATTTACAAATCAAAGTTGAATTTTAAAAGGGAAGATTATTTGACGATTTCATGAAAAAAGAGGAACATCGAAAACTAGATACGGGTATGACATTCACTGATGATGATTTACAATATTTGACTCATGTCAACAACTTGTTACACTCTCTTTTCTCCAACTGCGAAGTGTATTTAAACAATCAACAAGTTTACAACTCTAACGGACTCTATGGTCACAAAGCTCTGATATCCAATGAATTCATTGCTTCTACAATGGGTAATGAAGGAATTTTGGCTTGTCATGGATATGAATTTGAGAAAGATCCTAGTGATTATGAAAAAAACCGATAATAGATAGGGAAGAAGAGCTTTTGTTGGAAGGTGTGGTCACCTTATATGGTAAACTTACAATCGACTGATTTCAATGTGAAGAATTATCACTTCCAAATACAAAAACTAGACTCAAATTGATTTGAGCTAGACCAAATTTTTATATGATTTCCTACAATACCCATGTTTCCCTTAAATGTCTTGACTGTTCCCTTTTTACGAGACGCGTTGTCGTTAATGAAGTCTATCACCAGACAATCAAGTATCAACTAACACATCAACCAGCTGGCTATATTTTTATGGGGACAGTTACGCGAACATTTATTATTCCTTCTGGACAAAATCAATATATTCAAGAAAATGTTTTCAATAATGCTCCAATCAGACAAGTTGCAGTAGCAATGAACAGTAATTCAGCATTCAACGGAAATTTTCAAGAAAATTCTTTTCATTATCGAATGTTTGGACTACGGGAGCTGCGAATTGTTTGAGGGGGGAGAGCTGTTGTCTCAATTGATACAACCAACAATTGTAGAGCTTATGTTACAACAATGAAGGCAATAATTTTCAGCGAAGAAATTCCTGCATTACCGAATGATTTATTTGCAGATCATTATGTGCTTGTGTTCGATCTTACCTCACTCCAAGATGCTGGTAAAAATGTTCATTATCCTGAACTCAGTGGGGAAAGTTTTTAATTAGAAATGTTCTTTGAATGTCCGCTAACCAATGTAACTGAGCTAATTTTTCTCGGAGAACGAATCTCAACAGTTAAAATTGATCAGTTTGGAACAGTTGCTAAAAATGTCTGAAGAACTCTGCATTAATCAAGATTTTTTGATATTCTTTTCAATTTTTTATGGTTTTTATATTATTGCCTTCTGCGTTGGAACATTTGTTAGATATATACTTTCATCGCCCGGTTGCAATCCTTTTCGTACTATAATATCAAGATAGGGAATTGAGGAAAATTGGGGTATACCTACTCCAAACTTATATGTATACCTTATTTGTGCAGTATTCCTGAGACTTTTAATCATCATTATTATCTTTCATCCCGATGCCACCATTAACAGTGAAGACAGAGTAAGTAAATCTGCAGAAGATCTGATACGTACAATTCCTGAATCTAAGGATTGTTGCTTTTTTGAAAGGAACGAATCATTTCAACTTGATTGTAATGTGAGAAATACCTGTTCCCAAGGAGCTTGCGAATTGAAATAGAAAATTATTTGTCATGGATAATCAATCTCTTCAACAAAATTTTGAGCGCATTCCTGAGCTAAAATTCAAATACATTGTATCGTTTCCGGCAGATTTCATTCCAAATTTACCTAAATTCAGCTTTGCAATCATTAACACTGCTTCGAGCAGAAAAGTTGGTGAACATTGGATTTTGATTGCTCGAATCAACAGAAATTACTATTATGCGGATTCTCTGGCTCGATCAATAACACATTACAAATTTATAGGTAAAAGTACCAAAAAATTATACATCGACCACTTCAGAAGATGCAAAATTTGTGTAGATTCTACGCAATTTTTGCGGCATTTCATCTATTTTCCGAACCAACTTGAACAATATTCAAGATGTGCACGTGTTAATCTTTATAAGTAACTATATTTAGTAGTATTCACTTTGGTATTTAATAAGCTGAAGTTAATAAAGTCGATAGTATATGTTTCTCGTTACTGTTTTTTAAAATTTTATCTAAATTTATTAACCACTCGGCTAAGTGTACCTTAATGTTCATTTAAATTTATACAATTTATTGTAAATGTTAGAGTAACTTTGTATTTTGATGCTCATAATTTATACTGTCTGTAGTTACATACTTTTTAATTGATTTTTTTCTTTTATTTAATATCTTTTTTCAAACAATGTACAAAAGATAATGCATATATGCATGTATTTAGCAAGATGGCGCAGTGGGAGCGCGCTGGGCCCATAACCCAGAGAACGGTAGGTCAAAACTACCTCTTGCTATCTTAGTTTTTTCAAATTAATGATTGCGCAAAAGACAATTGGTACACAATTTAATCAAACAATTAGGGGAACAATCTTTGCAATTGATCGAAAAAGTGTTTACAATTCCATCACTCAGCGGTAGCACCTTGGACCCCCCTTAGAAAAACCATACATGTTTCTCTAAATCAAAATCAACATGCTGAGGTAACATCTTGACACCCCACAGAGAGTGCTCAAAACAGTGAGAGTTATCGGAATGTGTGTAAACATTTCTCTGACAACATCTGTTTCTAAATAAACAAACACAAACAACACTCAATTTTACCCCTCCTTTCAATAAAAGTTCATCTACAATGTTTACTACACAAAACCTCTCGACCAATCAGAATGCCCATTTAAGATACCGACACATATGCTCGCTATATACTGCTACCGACCTACCTAATCTTAATACGTTGCGGCGGCTATTCCTAATCTTAATACGTGGCGGCGGCTATTCCTAATCTTAATGCGTGGTGGCGGCTATTCCTAATCTTAATACGTGCCGGCGGCTATTCCTAATCTTAATACATGGTGGAGACCATAACTAATCTTAATACATGTCGGCCGCTATAACTAATCTTAAAACATGTAGATTCTATTCATAATCTTAATACATGCACCCTATACCCTATCTTTATACATCTGAGAGGCCCCTACCTCCTGGAACAACGCTATACCCTACCTTAATACATGGGGACCTCACCCCCGGGGACTGTCGCTCACTGTATTACTACTATTAGGTGGAGGAATGGTCAATTCGCTCTGAGGATTGCTGTTTGTTGCTTTATTTTGTTTCCTGAGGGCCGAGAAATTGGGATTTTTGTGGATGCTACCGCATCGCGCGTGCAATGTTGGACTTGGAAGATTAAACACCACTGCCGTGATCGGGTCGTTTGTGTTTCACTTTTTTTGTCTCCCTTGATTTTGCGGTTTTACGGTTTTACATGCCTTTGAATTTTCTCATCCGCCAAATTCTCGCTTGTTCGTGGTGCGCGACGATCTGCATATACTTTAGTGGTGTTTGTTGTTATTGCGGGGTCCCAAGTTTCGCAATGTCACTATTGCGAACCGTGACTATTGACCCGGTTCCTTAATAGTTGAGGTCGTGGGGCTCACGTTGATGATATTTGATCCGGGGGCGAATACATTAAATAGACCCTCAATGTTCTTCTTGGACCTCCGTTTGCCTTGTACTTTTCGAGCCATTTTGAGTTTCACCGCGCGCTCTGAGAGAGGGATTGGACGACAAAGGGTCGAGCGGAGGAATCGGGTTTCGCCGTCTGTGTTTTTCTTCTCTCTGTCGTCGGCCTCTTTCTTGGCCCTCCAATATTCAAGAAGTTTATCCCAGTACTTCATTGGATGAAAGCAGCCTTGAATTTGAAATTGAAACAGTTAGAAGCATTTATCTCGATGTGACAGATATTCATTTACAAATTAAAGTTGGATTACAAAAGGGAAGATTATTTGAAGATTTCATGAAAAAAGAGGAACATGGAAAACTAGATACGGGTATGACATTCACTGATGATGATTTACAATATTTGACTCATTTCAACAATTTGTTACAATCTCTTTTCTCCAACTGCGAAGTGTATTTAAACAATCAACAAGTTTACAACTCTAACGGACTCTATGGTCACAAAGCTCTGATATCCAATGAATTCATTGCTTCTACAATGGGTAATGAAGGAATTTTGGCTTGTCAGATATGAATTTGAGAAAGATCCTAGTGATTATGAAAAAAAGCAATCATAGATAGGGAAGAAGAGCTTTTGTTGGAAGGTGTGGTCACCTTATATGGTAAACTTGCAATCGACTGATTTCAATGTGAAAAATTATTTCTTCCAAATACAAAAATTAGACTCAAATTGATTCGAGCTAGACCACATTTTTATATGATTTCCTACAATACCCATGTTTCCCTTAAATTTCTTGACTGTTCCCTTTTTACGAGACGCGTTGTCGTTAATGAAGTCTATCACCAGAAAATCAAGTATCAACTAACACATCAACCAGCTGGCTATATTTTTATGGGGACAGTTACGCGAACATTTATTATTCCTTCTGGACAAAATCAATATATTCAAGAAAATGTTTTCAATAATGCTCCAATCAGACAAGTTGCAGTAGCAAGGAACAGTAATTCAGCATTCACCGGAAATTTTCAAGAAAAGTCTTTTCATTATCGAAAGTTTGGACTACGGGAGCTGAGAATTGTTCGAGGGGGAAGAGCTGTTGTCTCAATTGATACAACCAACAATTGTAGAGCTTATGTTACAACAATGAAGGCAATGATTTTCAGCGAAGAAATTCCTGCATTACCGAATGATTTATTTGCAGATCATTATGTGCTTGGGTTCGATCTTACCTCACTCCAAGATGCTGGTAAAAATGTTCATTATCCTGAACTCAATGGGGAAAGTCTTTAATTAGAAATGTTCTTTGAATGTCCGCTATCCAATGTAACTGAGCTGATTTTTCTCGGAGAACGAATCTCAACAGTTAAAATTGATCAGTTTGGAACAGTTGCTAAAAATGTCTGAAGAACTCTGCATTAATCAAGATTTTTTGATATTCTTTTCAATGTGTGTAAACATTTTTCTGACAACATCTCTTTCTAAATAAACAAACACAAACAACACTCAATTTTACCCCTCCTTTCAATAAAAGTTCATCTACAATGTTTACTACACAAAACCTCTCGACCAATCAGAATGCCCTTCTAAAATACCGACACATATGCTCGCTATATACTGCTACCGACCTACCTAATCTTAATACGTTGCGGCGGCTATTCCTAATCTTAATACGGGGCAGCGGCTATTCCTAATCTTAATACGTGGTGGCGGCTATTCCTAATCTTAATACGTGCCGGCGGCTATTCCTAATCTTAATACGTTGCGGCGGCTATTCCTAATTTTAATACATGGTGGAGACCATAACTAATCTTAATACATGTTGGCCGCTAAAACTAATCTTAAAACAAGTAGATTCCATTCCTAATCTTAATACATGCACGCTATTCCCTATCTTAATACATGTGAGAGGCCCTTATCTCCTGGAACAACGCTATACCCTACTTTAATACATGGGGACCTCACCCCCGGGGACTGTCGCTCACTATATTACTACTATTAGGTGGAGGAATGGTTAATTCGCTCTGAGGATTTCTGTTTGTTGCTTTATTTTGTTTCCTGAGGGCCGAGAAATTGGGATTTTTGTGGATGCTACCGCATCGCGCGTGCAATGTTGGACTTGGAAGATTAAACACCACTGCCGTGATCGGGTCGTTTGTGTTTCACTTTTTTTGTCTCCCTTGATTTTGCGGTTTTACGGTTTTACATGCCTTTGAATTTTCTCATCCGCCAAATTCTCGCTTGTTCGTGGTGCGGGACGATCTGCATATAATTTAGTGGTGTTTGTTGTTATTGCGGGGTCCCAAGTTTCGCAATGTCACTATTGCGAACCGTGACTATTGACCCGGTTCCTTAATAGTTGAGGTCGTGGGGCTCACGTTGATGATATTTGATCCGGGGGCGAATACATTAAATAGACCCTCAATGTTCTTCTTGGACCTCCGTTTGCCTTGTACTTTTCGAGCCATTTTGAGTTTCACCGCGCGCTCTGAGAGAGGGATTGGACGACAAAGGGTCGAGCGGAGGAATCGGGTTTCGCCGTCTGTGTTTTTCTTCTCTCTGTCGTCGGCCTCTTTCTTGGCCCTCCAATATTCAAGAAGTTTATCCCATAATTATAAGATTATGAAATGAAGTGGTTATCAACAAATTAAAATGGAATTAACAGACATGCCTGATCAAGTTCTGGGAAATGAAATAAATATGAACAAGTAATCATTTGCAAGCGGGAAGCATGAAATATTGTCGGGTTAAAATGGAGATTGAAGGACAAATAAATAAGAACTACATTATAGCATCGTATAAGAATTACTGTACTAAATTAAGATAACAATTAACGTGTATTACACAGGTATCACAAACCCCCTTGCACTTGAAAACAAAATAGTACAATTAGGACATTTATTAATAGTAGTAACATGTTTATAATATTAATATTTGGTCCCCGGTTAAATATGTAGTAACAATATTTGCACTGGTTTGCGTAACTAGTGATATTTATTAAAATATAGTGTTTAGTTTTTGAGTTTTAAGCAAGTTTCAATCAGATTTTGCTTTCACTTCCGCCTCATAAACTGTCATGGAAATTGTATAGTCTTTGGGGGTCGGGCCTTTTTAATCAACCAATTACCCGCGGGTCAGGAGGAAATACATTTCCAATGACAGGTGAGACGTTCGTCTCTTCTGGGGCCGGTTCTGCTGTAGATTGAGCTGTTTCCACAACAGATATTTTGGGTGGTTGGAGACTTTCAACATCACCAGCTCTGCTTTGGCGAGTTGGTGGTGCAGTGATCATGGAGTCGGAGTACGTGTCTTCGAAGCCGCGGTTAGTTGGGCTTCGTCAATTTTTCGCCGCTGGATTGCTTATCTGCGGTGGTGTTAGAGGTGTAGACGGGAACTTGTTGAAGCCCTGATGTCGGAACATTAGGTGGAGGAATGGTCAATTCGCTCTGCGGATTGATGTTTGTTGCTTCATTTTGTTTCCTGAGGGCCGAGAAATTGGTAACTTTGCGGATGCTACAGGCATCGCGAGTGCAATGTTGGACTTGGAAGATTAGACACCACTGCCGGGATCGCGTCGTTTGTGTTTCACGTTTTTTGTCTACCTTGATTTTGCGGTTAAACCGTTTTACATGCCTTTGAATTTTCTCGTCCACCAATTTCTCGCTTATTCGTGGCCCCCGACTATCAGCATATACCTTCAGTGGTGTTTTTGGTTTTTGTTGGATCCGAAGTTTCACAATGTCACTATTGCGAACCGTGACTATTGACCCGGTTCCTTGATAGTTGAGGTCGTGGGGCTCACGTTGATGATATTTGATCCGGGGGCGAATACATTAAATAGACCCTCAATGTTCTTCTTGGACCTCCGTTTGCCTTGTACTTTTCGAGCCATTTTGAGTTTCACCGCGCGCTCTGAGAGAGGGATTGGACGACAAAGGGTCGAGCGGAGGAATCGGGTTTCGCCGTCTGTGTTTTTCTCTCTGTCGTCGGCCTCTTTCTTGGCCCTCGCCATTCCTTTTTCTACCACAGTACCGCTCCAATAGCCGTTTTCCCATTTCTCATTGGGAGGGATGGCAGTTGGTGGACAATAGTCTTTAATTCATGCATTATGTGGAACGAATTAGTAGCCGACTTTTCTTCTTCAATACATGCAAGTCTATTCTTGTTTGTCTGTATTAATCTTTCTACCAGTCCAGTTGCTCGGCGGTCATTAGCTGGAGCTTCAATAATATCTATGATGTTCCTATTACAGAAATTCTGTTCGTGATATCCCAAAATACATTTTTCTTGATGCAATCGAATAGAACGAGATATTCCGTGAATTTCCATATACATGTCCAAAAATTTGTTACATTAGGGCCATTCGCTTTGTCAAGTATTCACACAGTGGGGATTTTAGAAAAGCGATCTATTGCGGCGGACAATTAAATTTCATTGCCTTTTCCATCTTAAATAGGTCCGCCAAAATCAATTTGTGTTTACTGGTTCGGTTCAGCACAAGGTACATTAGGTGGAATTGCTTAGCGGGAATTACTGATTTAAGATTCTTACCGATTGCTGTGGAGAGATTACACTGTTGATCTGACGATCAGTTCCCTATTCATGTATGGCCGCCAGCAATGTGTGGCCATACACATCATGCCCCAGATGCCTGGGTGACTAGCATGTAAATCGTCTATTAAAGCCTCTCGCTGAACGTTTGGGATTGCGATCTTTTCGTCTAAACATACGCATCCAGATCGCACTTGAAGATCCAGCCAGTACGAGTGGGCGTAAGGGTTGATCTCTTTTAACCTTTCCTCGTTGTTATTGAGGATACAGTCACGCACCTCTTTTAGAACCGGGTCTTTGCTTGTGAGAAACGCTATTACGGCTGTACTGAAAACCTTTCCTATGATGTTGTCAAATCTGGGTATTTGTGAGCTAGCTCTGAGGGGTGTACAATTGTTGGATGATGCGGGCGGTGAAGTTGGTGGTATGGGTGTAGTTGGTGTTTCCTCAGTGCGGGAAGAGTCGCAGAATCTAACTCTAATTATGCGTATCTTTGACGGCATATTGATTTTATTTAATGAGGTTGATTTATTTGAAGTCAATTTCTGATGACAAAGAAGGTTTGGTTGTGAGCTGAAATTATGCAACTGATTTTGTGAGGGATTTCGGGCAAAAAGCATTGATTTTTTTGATGCTTGATTTTTGCAACTATGATTGAAATGTCTATTAATTAGCGGGAAATTAGTCTTACATAATTGCGTTTCTCGCCCTGCGGGAGTATTTGCATTCTTTATTTGGGAAGTTTGAATGAATTGGGGACGATTTCGCCTGCGAGTGTAGTGTTAACTGGTATTTGCGACGCTGGGTATGCATATTTAGAATAGTTTGCATTGTAGGTGGTATTTACTAATGGAGTTCGCTTAGCAGGTGACAAGTGAAAAGCACGCCTTTGTAGATGGGTATCAA
Source organism: Convolutriloba macropyga (assembly GCF_964194025.1). Taxonomy (NCBI): domain Eukaryota; kingdom Metazoa; phylum Xenacoelomorpha; order Acoela; family Convolutidae; genus Convolutriloba; species Convolutriloba macropyga. The sequence continues at coordinate 44,349,855 of NC_134470.1, read as the reverse complement.
GTGCTCTAATTGTGTTTATTGAATTTATGACAGGTTCACTTCGTGTAGCAATTTGCGGCGCTAGATTGAATTGAGTTTACTTCTAATGAATTTGCAGAGGTGGAAATTAATTCGAGTGTTGCAACAATGAATTCATCATAGGCAGAGACTTTTTTAGCTTTTTGATTTGAGTGTCGAGAAATGTAATTGACAATGTCCATTTTAGCACCTGGCATGTGTTCAATTGTGAATTGGTAGGGCGATATCTATCTATCCAACGTTTTAAATGACTATCGTATGATTTATTTGAACGGTTTTTTTTATATTGAAAGGAGTGCTCTGTGGTCTGTAATAACTTTAAATTTTTTTCCCATACAAATAGTTTTTTTTTAAAAAATCCATTGACACTGTACCTTTCTTCGCACGAATTTAGAAATCTAGATGTAAAGGCAATGGGTTTCCAACCGTTTACTGTTAGTTGTTCAAGAGCAGCACCAAGCCCGGCACGTTAAGCATTACATTTGAGTCTTGTTTCGTGTTGAGGGTTGTAATGATCATTTTCAGTTGCGTTTGTGATGCAATTCTTTATTTCAAGGAAACAGTTTTCATGAGTATCAGTTCAAACACCTTTATCCGATTTTTTTCACAAGTGACGTAGTGGATGGTTAATTGTTGCACGATTTGGAATGAATTTACTTATGTAATGTACTGAACCAATGAAGGAACGAAGTTTCTTTAATGTTTTCGGTGCTTCAAGGGATAGGATTGTTGATGTTTTACTTTTGATTAGCGAAATTCTTGATTGTGAAGTGTGATATACAAGCCAATCGATTTCTAATTTCTTAAAGTGACATTTGGGGAGGTTAATCCTAAGCTTTTCCTCAGTAAGACTTTTAAGACAATTGAACACATATTGTTTAAGTTTTTCTTCTGATCCTTTGCTGACAATCAGAATATCAGCTATAAATCATAAGGTATTTTTTAATCCTATTAAAGCGTAAGCCATGGCTTTTTTAAATTCTGCAGCTATATCTTTGAGGCCATAGAGCCCAGTTTGAATTCTGTATGTGCCCGTCATATCGCAGCTTATTATATTGAACTTGCATTGATTAGCTGTTTCAGGGTCTAGATTTAATTGACTTTATGCATGCTTGAGATCTGATGTTGAAAAATATGTTGTGCTTTGCGATGCGGGATTACTCATCTGTTGGAATACGGATTCGATTAGCGCATCAATTTTGGGTTTTTGGTATTTATTTTCGTGTATCGCTTTATTAAGCATTTTTGAGTCAAGTGCTAGTTTTATAGATTGGTCTTTTTAACAGTGACGACGATTTGTGAAATAAAGTATTTGTCTGGACAATTTGTGAGTTCGGTTATGTGTTTTTCATCAAGGAGTTTTTTAAGTTCAGAGTTTACTTTATCTTGTAAATTGATAGGTATACGTCTCTTCTTTTGGTGTCGAGGTTAAAAATGTTTATGAAATTCTGATTTTGCTATTTGGTTTTTGATCATCAGATGCGAAATGTTATATCAGGGAAGTGTAGGGCTATCTCTTCTCTGAACGCCTAATGTGGTGAGATATTATTTAGTTGTTTACTTTTGTGAGATGAGGATTGCGTGACCTCAAGTCCCAGTTGATCGAAGAGATCGCGACCGATGAGCTGTTTGAGACCGTCAGCAACGACTGTGAAAGTGGCAGCTCATTTATACCAACCATTGCTAGCAATTGGTGTTTGAATTTTACCCTCAATTTGAATTGGTTAATTTGAAATTGTCCGCAATTGTGTTTTGTTGATTTCGCGTACCCATATTGCATATGGATTACTGCTAACTAATTGCGCCGCGAGTGACTTATTCAAAATATTGCATACAATTCCTGAATCAACAATCAGAGTAGTTGATATATATTCGGTTTTGATGGGCAGTTTTGGAGGTTCGAATTTCTCGGGATCATTGTGTATTGTGGCGACCATATTGTCTTCTCTGTGGAAATTGTTAGTGAGGGACCAATTCGAAGAGCGAGTGCTGTGCGGGTATTGAATTGCAGTGACACTAGCAGGAATGAGGGTCTTATTGTGAGCTTGTATTTGAAGCTGATTTTGCATCGCGGGTTCTATGTTGATAGCCAGCTCAAGAGCTTTCGCCGGTTCAACTGTATGTTTTAAAAGCTTTTTTTTGTATTTCGTGACCGATTAGGTTGGTGATAAAAACGTCTCTGATTTGTGGTTTTTCTTTGTTTTCAAAGGCACAATTTTCCGTTAGTTCCTTATGTTTTGCGTAAAAGTGCACAATTCTTTCTCCCCGAAGCTGTATTGTGATCAGGAAGACGTGCCTGTCAAATGTTATCTTTCGGGGTCTCCACAACAACCCAAAATTCTGCGATAGTGAGAATGTCTATCATTATGTGTGGATTTTTGCTGTTGACAATTCTACGCCTCTCCACACCAATACTAAGATAGAGTAGAGGGACGGTTTATCGATCGGCGAAGGGCGATGGTTTTTATCCCAATATTATTCCAACTTGGATCAGTTTTGACATTTATTTTGCCAATTCATCTTCTGTTGTGCGTTTCGGGAATTAAGTTCCCGTTCCGATTGCTCTCAGGAGCCGATGATCGCTTCTTCTTATATAGGCTGCAGAGGCAACACCGCTCTTTCTAGTTTAAGGCCAAGAAGGGTATCCAATATGATGTACTCCTTGGCGAGTAAAGCTAATTAGTAATGTACCCTCCAATTTTCCCATCGGAGAGGTGGGTCGGGTGTAGGTTTGTCCCCAAGGGCGTCAATTCCCAGGGAGTTTGTCTGTTTGCTGGCTGCGCCATGTACTTTATTGTTTACTGTCCACTTCGCTACCCGAAGACACATTTTGAGTTAATGATGAATATCGCCGGGCGAAATGCTCACTTATTTCTCAGCTTGATTCGAGGAACGAAATCAAAAGATATTCTGACAACTGAATTTGAATTAACAAGACAAGATTATGAAATGAAGTGGTTATCAACAAATTAAAATGGAATTAACAGACATGCCTGATCAAGTTGTGGGAAATGAAATAAATATGAACAAGTAATAATTTGCAAGCGGGAAGCATGAAATATTGTCGGGATAAAGTGGAGATTGAAGGACAAATAAATAAAAACTACATTATAGCATCGTATAAGAGTTACTGTACTAAATTAAGATAACAATTAACGTGTATTACACAGGTATCACAAACCCCCTTGCACTTGAAAACAAAATAGTACAATTAGGACATTTATTAATAGTAGTAACATGTTTATAATATTAATATTTGGTCCCCGGTTAAATATGTAGTAACAATATTTGCACTGGTTTGCGTAACTAGTGATATTTATTAAAATATAGTGTTGAGTTTTTGAGTTTTAAGCAAGTTTCAATCAGATTTTGCTTTCACTTCCGCCTCATAAAGTGTCATGGAAATTGTATAGTCTTTGGGGTTCGGGCCTTTTCAATCAACCAATTACTCGCGGGTCAGGAGGAAATACATTTCCAATGACAGGTGAGACGTTCGTCTCTTCTGGGGCCGGTTCTGCTGTAGATTGAGCTGTTTCCACAACAGATATTTTGGGTGGTTGGAGACTTTCAACATCACCAGCTCTGCTTTGGCGAGTTGGTGGTGCAGTGATCATGGAGTCGGAGTACGTGTCTTCGAAGCCGTATTTAGTTGGGCTTCGTCGATTTTTTGCCGCTGGATCGCTTATCTGCGGTGGTGTTAGAGTCGTAGACGGGAACTTGTTGAAGCCCTGATGTCAGAACATTAGGTGGAGGAATGATCAATTCGATCTGCGGATTGATGTTTGTTGCTTCATTTTGTTTCCTGAGGGCCGAGAAATTGGTAACTTTGCGGATGCTACACGCATCGCGCGTGCAATGTTGGACTTGGAAGATTAAACACCACTGCCGGGATCGCGTCGTTTGTGTTTCACCTTTTTTGTCTACCTTGATTTTGCGGTTAAACCGTTTTACATGCCTTTGAGTTTTCTCGTCCACCAATTTCTCGCTTATTCGTGGCCCCCGACTATCAGCATATACCTTCAGTGGTGTTTTTGGTTTTTGTTGGATCCGAAGTTTCGCAAGGTCACTATTGCGAACCGTGACTTTCTACCCGGTTCCTTGGTAGTTGAGGTCGTGGGGCTCACCTTGATGATATTTGATTCAGGGGCCAGTACTTAAAATATGCGCTCAAGGTTCATCTTGGAGCTCCGTTTGCCTTGTACTTTTCGAGCCAAATTGAGTATTGTACGACTACTGGGGTAACATAGGTGTTAACCTGGATAATATTAAGGGGTAGGTGTTATAACTAAAGAAACAATACCGGATTTAACCACAATTTCCTTACGTTCATTGTTGGTTTAAACATTTTATCTACGCAGAGTAGGTATTTTGCTACCATGTTCGTTATTGAGAAAGTTCTCAAATATAAGTGACTTGTTCTTCACAGCAACCAAAAGATCCTATTTAACAGCCCTCAGTTTACTTCATTCATTGCATTTTACGCGTTGTCGAAACTTGGCATTGATTGATAATGGGGTGGTTGCAAAACAGCGAAACGAGTTAGACAGTGTTATTGTCTTGTTGTAGCGCAATAAGAACAAATAACAAAGGGGATGAGTAATGTTCGTTCGCACATAAGTTTCTAACCTGTCATTCGCCAAGAAAATTCAAAACGTAAAACAATTAATAACTTAAAGAGTACTGTTAAGGCCGAGCTTATTGAATGAATAATTGTCAAGAGCAAGTTAAGCAGCGAAGTTAGCATGACAAGTAAAATTTAATGCTATCGAAGCCCCATTAATTGTTCTCGCTTGTCAACATACCTAATTAATAATATTCTTTATTACGTGATTATTAACCATGAAGTCAAACTCGAACTATGCCACTATCACCAAATGATTATTCAATCGTATTCACAAGAAATCTCTAGTACAAAGAATTAAGCTGAAATGGAGTATTAGTTACCGATTTTGGCATGCCAGTTTCAGCGAATTTTGCGCTATAAATCAGAGCACGGAGCACCATTTGAGGTATCCCGAACCCAGTGTATTAAGAGGATCTGACGACATAGTTATCTTTATCCAATCAACAAATAAGATTTAATATGCAAAACAACTTGACTATTAGTATCAACAAAGCTTGAAAAATTAAAAAAAAACTGTTGAATCATGTTTGTTTTTTCATATTAACCGGACATACTGTGCGGAAAGAAGCTACTTATTATTATGTATTGTTTCGGTAAATCATTTGAGCTATTCTATAGTGTATCTCAACCTTGACTTTGAATAGGGAATTAACTTTGGTATTCTCCTTTGTAGAACAAATTTCCTAAGTAGGTATTGCGGCTGCTCAAGAATCTCAGCGAAACAGAACCTTCACAACCTGGTACTCGAGTAAAACGCCGTCCTAGTTCTTCAATAATTCAAATTGACTTAAAATTGCGTTGAAACAATTAGCTGCTCGGACGTTTAAAGGACTGTAACTTTACGTTTGACTGAAGTTAAAATTATCCTAAGTGATAAAGTGTTCAACCTCTTGTGTTTTTGATGTCATAGTGTTGTTTGGCTTTATGGATGGCTAGAGGTTGCCCTAACCAAAATTTTTGGCCTGTAGTTGCATTGGGTTTCCCTTCCCGGAGAATTGTTTGGCGTGGAGAAATATGGAGTTACTATTGTAAAAATTCTTAGCTTTTATTGTTTTCGAGTTACCAGAAATTTCAAAAGTTTAGAGATTAATTTTCTTTTTTGGTCTGCTCATGCTTCTGTTCGATAGTCGCGCCAACAGTAATAGAACCGATGCGCAACGTACAGAGCCTAGTTTTCTAGTGGTGCTTTGGAAGTCAATTGAGAAAGAAGAAATATTTTTCAAATTATCTAAGAGAAATCAAATCTGAGGTAGAGTTGACTACATCTATTCTCAAGGACCAGTCAACCAGTTCAATTTATTTCTTCTTCGTTTCAAAATTTATATGACAGCGTTCTTCACTACCAATTTTGCTCAAAATTGAATCCTCGTTTATGAAGTTTGCCAATGAATTAAGATTTAGTTTAAAATAAAACATGGAGCCGCACAAACACAATCTACCACGTGTTGTTAACTTTTGGATCAGACTAGGTCTATTCCTTGTTCATAATCATTTCAATTGTTCTTTTTTATTTTTTGCGGTTTTGAGAAACTGACAAAAAACATATAATTTGCGAATCGTTAGTTCTTTGAGGTCCTGAGTTATTTGAATGACTCAAGCGATGGAATTGCTTAATGAGCAGAGTTGAACGAGTAATTTTTGGGACTCATTGTCTATCAAGTAATGTAAATGAAATCTACAGTATAGGGGATAATACAGGTCACAAAAGATACTTTCAAAACGTAATATCCGGACAGATCTGAAACGGTTGAAACTAATTGGATGTTAAAAAGCTTTCCTTGTCTTCGATTGGAAAGTAAGGCAAACTGCTGTACAATCTGATCAATAGAAAGTCAGAGGCACATAAAGATTTTTACAAATCACTTAGATAAATATTTGAACAACTCAATTGAAATGGCAGTGAGGCAAACCGAAAAGTGCGGTTAAAAAAAGATGAAGTGCGAACCCTGTTTGAAGGGATTAAGCAAAGCAAAAGATGACGGCTGAAGCAATTTTAGCGCAATAGTCAGAGAACAGCTTTGTTCAACAGTGAAAAACCAAAATAAAAAATATCAAGCTTTAGGGGAAGAAGTCAACACTAAGCGGAGACTTGGGTACAGAATGATTGAACGTTCAGATCGACCCAACTATCAAGAGGTTGTATATTAAAGGATTGTTTACCCCCTAGAAGAAAAAACCCAACGCAATTGCAAAGTCGATGCCATCTTTTAATATATCAAGCAAACCTTATTGAACGACAGCTACGGAAGGCAACGGAGTGCAAAGCAGATTTGGAGGTTCATAGGTTTCCATTTATATTATATATATATATATATAATATATATATATATATATATATATATATATATAAGCAAACCCATGAAACCAGAAATGAATGCAGACCAAGGCAACGCAAGTAAAGCAATATACAAAAGCGAGACCAACGACAATCAATCAACAGACAAACCAGTTGATCCAAGATTACAAAATTGAGCCGCGGTGGAACAATAGGCTACGGAAAATATTTCTGAAACATGTTCAGCAAAATGTAGCGGTGAAGAAGGGATGAAGAAACAATATCTGATGTCAAAATTCTAGAGAATGTTGCAACTTGGACAGGGACCGTTTGAACGAAGGAAAAGAGAATATGGCTTACAATTGAAGGAATTCGAAGTTTAGCATCAACTACCGGAAGAATAGCGTGAACTGGAGCGCAGAGTGAGAAGATTGGCATTGTAGAATGATGATTCCAATTCTCAATCAAACAATGCAATCGAAAAAGCACCCTTCAAATGGAATCGAAAGAAAAGTGTATCAGAATGAAACAATAGAAATATCAACTTCTAAACTCTATGAGCTCTCTTCGATGCAACCTTGAACTGAACAGGCATAGTCAATTCTCATGACAATTCACGCAATCTTTCGTCGAGCGTTGAAGACCGGGACAGTTCCTCAAGAGCTTGTTTGCAGTACACCGTTGAATTATTGAATTTTCAGTTTGCATTAACCAACTGAAGGTGATGTTGAACAACTTCAACGGGAACCCTTTACCTCTGTAGGGGCAATTTGGAAGACGTCACACCATGGATTCGCAGCAGGAGAGTCTTCAAAAGGCAAGGTAAGTAAAGTCTCCCAATTCTACTGGTCTGACCAATTACTGTTTTTGTTTTTTTGAGAACGTGCTCAATGAGTACTGACAAATTCATGATCTGTACATGTCAATGTAAAACATTTTTGCGATTTCTCAACGAGAATTGATGGTTCTATGTTCATGTTTAAAATGATGACTGGCCAGATCTGATTGTCTGAAGAAAAACGATCGAGGCTGGCATTTGTGCATGAAGGATTTATAGCGTTCAAAGGAGAGTGGAAGGAAGAAGACCGAAGAAACACGAATAGATAAAAACGCTCCTTTAAAGTATTGAACTTCAGTCCGACTTCGATTGTTAAATAATTGAAGTAGGAGGGAAACGAGAAAACAATCGTTGTCAGGTTGATGATGGTTTTCATAGAATAGGGAACACTCCGGAGGGAACAAAGCTTATGTTACGTACGTTTGTCCAAAAGTGCTTTCAATCGAGGAGTCTTCAGACCTGTCAAAATTGTTGAGCAATACAAACTAGGACTAAGGTAAAGCAAATCAGCAATCAATTGAGTTTTCTCCCAAGCGAGAGATTCAATTTGATGACAATTAGCCCAAACTTTTGTTGTGATGCTTATGAACTACAGCGCCCATTGGTCTACAATATTGGAAGAAGAAGTGGACCTTTCGCCGTTCTAACAGTATTAGTATGGGTATTCATTGGTAGCCGTGACTGGAGTAAGGATTCAAAAAATTAGTCTTTTCCCTTAAATAGAAGTTGTGAAAGTTGCTGAGAATGTCCAAACATGGTGGGATACAGAAACCTATGCCTCCAAAATCAATATTGTCAGTCAGCAGAGGAGGAACGGTAGTTAAAGGTGCTCGAGAGTATGATTAAGTTTACAAGAGAGAAATAAAACGTGGGATTGCTTTTGAGTGAACCAGAGCCAAAACTTCCAGACAGCAACAGCTAAGCCTTTTGTCCTCACCCATTGGAGCAGAGATTCTAAAAGAACTAAAACCTGAAAAATTTGTGTTGATTGATACCAATGATGAAAATAGATTCCGAAAGCTACTGGACGAATCCAAGGTTAAAGGCACTCTTCGCAAGTAAAGGTAGTTGCAACACCATTTAGTGCCATACCCAAACAAGTAAAACAATTAGACTTCTTAGCCAATAATGAGCCAGTCTTTGAGCAAGTGGAAGCCATCGAACAGAATAGAAGTTGCGTGTGGTTTCTATGGCGTCCAAAGACTAACAAGCCTCAATTATGCAATTATCACTCTTGTTTTTGGAGCTAAGACCTCTCGAGCATGTGCGATGCGTTTTCTCAAGCGACTGCGACTCAATATGGAAGAAACGTATACAATTTCAGTAACAGCAGTGAAGAACATTTTCTACATTGGCGATTTAGCAATCACCAGAAGCGACATTTGATGTCTTCTGGTCGAGGAAGATGAAGTATTGATCATCGACGCACATCTGGGTAGTCTTGCCAGACTAGACAAGGCAAGTGAAGCCTCGCGATTCATCTCGTCTGATCAATTTCTATTTTTGTTTCTAATTTTCCGATCGTGCTCAAAAAGTGAAGAGGAATTGGTGATCTGCAATCAAGTTCCGCAATTTATATCAGTGGATGAGAGTCTCCCAGTTTCTCAGAAAGTGTGTTTCTATGTTGATGATGAAGATGAAGACTGGCTAACAAGAATGGCATTCGTGCCTGAAGATTTTCCAGCTTTCAGAGGAGAACGAAGGAAAGAATACCAAAAAATCACGAATAGAGACACTCGATTTTGAAAGACATCAGACTTCAGTGCAATTTCGAACAAGAAAAATGGAAGGAAACTGAAAACTGGCTGATGGCTACCATAAGTTTGGAGTTATTTATTAGGCGTGAGATATAAATTGAGGTACCAAGAAGCACAACCATTTAAACTACAAAATTTGAATGCATGAACAATTGAAAGTATGCACGGGTGCAGCAACTATCAACTAGAGCTACGAAGTTACGTGATTTATTCGGATAGTTCCCGACTCAATTCAAAGGTGGTTGCATAAGACTTATGATCTCCTCAATAGTGGATCAATTGTTTCATTCAATGATCAAAGTGTGCAAGAGAAGTTCAGAGTTCAAGACACTGATAATATTCTCACCAAAGCTGGCATTCATGGGGGAATACCACGAAGGATCTAAGGACGAAAATAGTTCCTCTCAAATGAAAGGGACTGCATTCAAAAGTGGGATTAATTGAAGCTTTGCCTTTAGCCGTTCTAACGGAATTAGGGTGGGTAGTCACCGGACCCACAAAAGCCAAAGGAGGGCAAACTGTTTGCATTTTGCCTACACAGCAGATGTGAAAATGGACGACAATATCCAAACTGTTGGGACATAGAAAATTTTGACCCCAGAATCAACGACGTTAGTAACTCAAGGAAGGAACGGCGGTCTCCAAAAGAAGTGGGTCGAAGCGGTTCGAAGTGGGAATGCTGCGGGGCGAATCAGAGTCAAACCCTCCAAACAACTATAGACCAGCGTTGGGTTTCCTTTACTCATTGGAGCGATGATTCTGAAGAAATCCAAATCTGAAAAATTTCTTTCGACAGTTAAAAGATACATGTGGAGAAAGGATTAAAAAATATACTGGCCAAATTGAACGGGAATTTGAGGAAAACCATTGCTATTTGCCAAAAAACCAATATTTGCTAAATTCAAACAAGCCAGGCAGAGTACAACGTGTTTGAAGTACTACATGGGTTGGTTACACTGACAATCCGTTTTCGCGAAGGTTCAATAGCTCATACAGCCGATATCGATCCGATTTTACTGTTCTTGAACGGTATAGAAGTTGCGGTGTCTATGGTTTCCAAGGACTAACGAGTCTGTTCGAATATACAAATAGATTTCCTGTATAAAGGGCTAAAATGTCACCAAATTCTACAATTTTTGATCTCAAGCAGTTGGGACTAGATAATGAAGAAAATGATCCAATTGCAGCAAATCTAAAACAGAATAACTTCTACATGAACAATTTTATCAAATCCGTAGAAACACAGAAGAAGCAGTCAAATTCTAGTGATCGAAACAAAAGACAGCAACACGAAGCAGATCGAAACTGAATTGAATTCAATATTTAGAGGTCTTCAATATTGGGACTAAAAAAGACTGGCTGCTTTTATTGACGCTAATTTCAAAGTGTACATATGTCCGAACCGAGAGGTTAAAACAAAACCAATCACACAGGATATTTTTTTGTTTTCTAAGCACCATATACAACTGTCGAGGGCATCCAATTCCCCAAAAAACCTATCTTTGACTGGCTTGTCAGGAGAATTTTTAGACGTCTCATTTTCTCGGAGACGTCTAGTGTTGGTCGTTTTTCTATCATAGCAACGAATATACAAGAGCACTCTGGCTACTGGAGGTTTCCCGTTGAAGTTGTTCAACATCACCTTTAGTTGGTTAATGCGAACTGAAAATCCACTGGTGTATTGTAAACTAGCCGTCGAAGAACTGTCCCGGTCTTTAACGCTCTACAAAAAAATTGCGTGAATTGTCATGGGAAGTGGCTATGCCTGTTCAGTTCAGCGGTTGCTTCGAAGCGTGCTCATAGAGTTAAAAGGCTGACATTTCTACGAGGTCATTCTGATAGACCTCTCTTTCGAGTCCAGTTGAAAGGGGCTTTGTCGAGTGCACTGTTTGATTGAGAGTTGGAATCATCATTCTACAATGCCAATTTTCTCACTCTGCGCTCCAGTTCACGCTATTCTTCGGGTAGTTGAAGCTAAATTTCGAATTCATTCAGTTGTATCCCATATTTGACCCTCCTTCGTTCAAACAGTCCCTGTTCGAGGCGCAAAGTTGTCTAAAAACTTGATAGCAATACTGTTTCTTCATACCTTCTTCATCGCTATATTTTGCCTAGCATGATTCAGAAACACTTTTTGTAGCTTAGACTTCTCTAGCCTTTTTTCTCTAGCCTATTTTCCACTGTGGCTTGGTTTTTGTAATCTTGGATCAACTGGTTTGTCCGTTGGTTGGTTGTCGTTGCCCTCGCTTTTGTTTATTGCTTGACTTGGGCTGCCTTGCTCTGCATTGCTGTTTGCACGAGTTTGCTTATATATGGAAATCTTTGAACCTCCAAATCTGCTTTGCGCTCCGTTGCGTACTTTAGATGTTGTTCAGTAAGGTTGGCCGGGTAGATTGAAAGATTACATCAAAGTTGCACTTGACTTGGGTTTCTTCTTCTAGGTGTGATCAATCCGTTGATAGAGAACCGCTTATATAGTTGGGTGGATCTCAATATTCAATCTTTCTGTACCCAAGTCTTCTTTTAGTGTTGACTTCTTCCGCTAAAGCTTGATAGTTTTTATCTTGGTTGTTCAATGTTTAACCTTTTAAGTAGAATATGACACAGGATATTTACTGTTTGTCACCAGTATCTTCAGTATTTGACCTGATCGGGTTGTTTGCTCCGTTCACTTTTCATAGACGACTCCTGAAAAATTTTTCGAGGAAGAATGAGCATCGTTGGGACAATGATGTCGAGTCTGGTGAGGAAGCAAAGATTTGAATTGAAAAGAACAGTTTCCAATATTAGCTGAACATGCATCTTTAGAGGATACCTCAACGGAGTTAAGGAGAGAACTGATCTTCATGTGTGAGCTAATACTTCTGAAAAGACGTTGTGTGCAATGGTCTACCTGAAATACCAACCAAGAGACATCTTTCAACACCACCTTTGGATTTACAAACTGCCCTCATAGCAGTCATTGTAAAAGATATTCAACGAACTTGAACTAAATGTAAACAGTTGTTGTTGTTTGTTAGACTCAGCTAATGTATTGCAGTGGATGCACACCTTTTATCGTAAATAACAAGCGTTTGTAGTCAATTAAGTAGCGGATATTGGACACAACTGATGTTTACAGTTGAGACACGTCAATGATATCAACAACCTACTGGACATTTACAAGAGAGCAATCAACATTGAGGAACACAATAGAAGGAAATGGCTCATTGGGCAGGCGTGGTTGAAGGCAACTGGGAGTAATTGACCTGACAAAGTGAAGCTAGTCATTGCCCCAGATGAAGAGAACTTACACAGATCAGTCTTCATAATACAGACTGAAAAAACAATTTTTGTTATTGGGAACAATTTTGTAACTTCAAACAGGCTAGTAAATACAATGGAGCACAATGAGCATTGAGCGAATAAGACCTACAAAAATTTATAGTACGTTGAAAAGAGAGAAATAGCGAAGGCAACGTTTTCAAGTTATCACATCAGGAATAGTTTACTGATGAATTGAAATTGCTCAGAGCTGAAAACTTAAATTCGAGGAGACAGAAAGATTTAACTGTTCTCATTCTTTTGTGCAGGAAAAGGTTACCCGGACCAAGGCACCCAATTTTGCAACACTTGTGACATCATGGAGTTGAGTTTCTCTTCCGAAACAATCACCAGGACATTTGACATGAAAACAAACGTCCCAAGATCAATTGCCACGGGAAGTGGCTATGCCTGTTTAGTTCAGGTCATTCTGATACACTTCTCTTTCGAGTCCAGTTGAAGGGTGCCTTGTCGAGTAAACTGTTTGATTGAGAGTTGGAATCATCATTCTACAATGCCAATCTTCTCACTCTGCGCTCCAGTTCACGCTATTCTTCCTGTAGTTGATGCTAAAATTCGAGTTCCTTCAATTGTATCCCAAATTCTGCACTCCTTTGTTCATACGGTCCCTGTTCGAGTCACAGAATTGTCTAAAATTTTGATATCAAACATTGTTTCTTCATCCGTTTTTCGCCGCTACAGTTTGCCTAGCATGTTTCAGAAATGTTTTTCGTTGCTTAGGCTTCTCTAGCCTACTTTCTCTAGCCTATTTTCCGCTATGGCTCCGTTTTGTAATCTCGGATCAACTGGTTTGTCCGTTGTTTGGTTGTCGTTGCTCTCGTTTTTGTTTATTGCTTGATTTGGGCTGCCTTGCTCTGCATTGCTGTTTGCATGGGTTTGCTTATATATGGAAAACAATGAACCTCCAAATCTGCTTTGCACTCCATTGCATACTTTAGATGTTGTTCAGTAAGGTTTGCTGGGTAGATTGAAAGATTACTTCAACGTTTCATCTGACTTGGTTTTTTTTCTAGGGGTGAGCAATCCGTTGATAGAGAACCACTTAGATAGTTGAGTCGATCTGAATATATAATCATTCTGTACCCAAGTCTTCTTTTAGTGTTGACTTCTTCCGCTAAAGCTTGATAGTTCTTATCTTGGTTGTTCAATGTTTAACCTCTTAAGTAAAATATGACACAGGATATTTACTGTTTGTCACCAGTATTTTCAGTATTTGACCTGATCGGGTGGTTTGCTCCGTTCACTTTTCATAGACGACTCCTGAAAAATATTTCGAGGAAGAATGAGCATCGTTGGGACAATGATGTCGAGTCTGGTGAGGAAGCAAAGATTTGAATTGAAAAGAACAATTTCCAATTTTAGCTGAACATGCATCATTAGAGGATACTTCAATGGAGTTAAGGAGAGAACTGATCTTCATGTGTGAGCTAATACTTCTGAAAAGACGTTGTGTGCAATGGTCTACTTGAAATACCAACCAAGAGACATCTTTCAACACCACCTTTGGATTTACAAACTGCCCTTATAGCAGTCATTGTAAAAGATATTCAAAGAACTTGAACTAAATGTAAACAGTGGCTGTTGTTTGTTAGACTCAGCTAATGTTTTGCAGTGGATGCACACCTTTTATCGTAAACAACAAGCGTTTGTAGACAATTAAGTAGCGCATATTGGACACAACTGATGTTTACAGTGGAGACACGTCAATGGTATCAACAACCTACTAGATATTTACAAGAGAGCAATCAACATTTAGGAAAACAATAGAAGAAAATGGCTCACTGGGTAAGCCTGGTTGGAGGCAACTGAAAGTAATTGGCCAGACAAAGTGAAGCTAGTCATTGCCCCAGATGAAGAGAACTTACACAGATCAGTCTTCCTAATACAGGCTGAAGAAATGGATGCTGTTATTGGGAACAATTTTGTAACTTCAAACAGGCTAGTGAATACAATGGAGCACAGTGAGCATTGAGCGAATAAAACCTACAAAAAATTATAGTTTGTTGAAAAGAGAGAAAAAGTGAAGGCAGCGTCTTCAAGTTATTACATCAAAAATAGTTTGTTGATGAATTGAAATTAAATTCGAGGAAACAGCAAGATTTAACTATTCTCATCTTTTTGCCAAGAAAAGGGGTTATCCGGACCAAGGCACCCAATTTTGCTAGATTGTTGACACCATGTTGTTGAGTTTTTCTTGTGAAACAAACACGAGGACATTCGACATGAAAACACTGAGCATGTAAGAAACGTTAATACGTTGATCATAAGAAAATGTGGATTCTGGGCAGAAGAAACGTCCTAAGATCAATAAAGAACAGGTGTGTCAGCTTCAGAATGAGCAGAATTTAAGCGATAGCACCTGCTAAGGGATAGTTGCCAGATGATATATGCTTCAATATTCTTTACAAAAGTGAAAATTGCACTCCTTTGGCAAATTTCTTGTGGAGCTTGGGGGATGAAACGAAAAGCGGCAATGTTGTTTGTTTACGTGTCTAGCTGAGAGAGCGGTTTATGTTGAAGCAGTACTCAAGTTAAACACAGATTGTTCCCCCAAGGCAATAATTTTTATTGCACGAAGAGGCAAGCCAGCTGCATTGATCGGCGACAATTATACACTTTTTTGGTGCTGAACAAGAGTTTGCTAAGTATGTTGTGACCTGAAACAAAAAAAGCATAGAAAAATCTCATTCAACATGAATTATGGATCCCATCGAAGTTCAGCCCACCTATGGTAGCTCACTTCGCAGGAGTCTATGAACAGCAATATATGCGGTATTGGGGAGCCGGTCAGTCACTGGAGCGTTTTTTCAACTATAATGTGTATTGTTGAGCAAAAGTTGAGAACAAAATTGTTGTTTCTAGTCAGTTCAGATGTTAATGACATTGAAGCACTTACTCCCAATCACTTTTTGCTTGGCGACAAGAAATTTTGCTTACCCTATCTATAATAGGCAGGGGGATTTGTCGATCACCGAAATCTCTTTTGACGGTTTTAAGATTTTACGGACTTCAATGAATAAATTTGAAACGTTGAATAATTGTAATAACTTGTTATCTGTGACAAGCGAAAACCCTGAAAAATGCGTTCTCGTTTACTTGATTTAAGATAGCGACAAGCGAGGATAAAATAATGTGGGTTGAGTTACTATTGACAAGTCTGATTGTGTGATTCGATCAGCAAAAATCGGAACAGATGATGGAGTATACAGGCGACAAATGATCAAGCTCGCGCCGTACCATCAAACGGAAACGATGTTTTCTTGATGGAAAACAGGGACAGCGATGTAAAGCTCGGACTAATTAAATGAATAACCTTTCATGGGCAAATTAAAAATTAAGTTAGAATAGCACGACAACTAAAAACTATTACTATATTTTACCGAAGCCCCATTGATTGTTCATGCTGGTCAAAATACTAACTTACTTTTAGTACGTGATTATCATACAGAAGTCAACCTGAAGCTCGAACTGCGCTACTATCACCAACTGTTGAAAGCCTTACCTCGTATACACATTTTACGAAAAGTTCTCTAGTACAAGGAGTTAAGCTGAAACGGAGTATGAGAAACCGGATTTGTTATGCCATTTCAGTGAACTTTGAGATATTTATAATTCAGAGATATCGAGCACCGTATGAATGATCTTGAGCCCCATGTATTCAGAGAACCTTGCATAGTTATTTTTACCCGATCAGCACGTAAAAATCAAATTTATATTTTCTTGATTAGCAGTATAATTAGAGCTTGAAAAATTACCAAAAATCAGTTGAAACTCGTTAATTTCGTCTTATTAAACTGAAAAACTTTGCGTTTTGAAGCACTCCTTTTTTGAGCGGTAAGCTTTTTGTTACTATGTCTTGTATGTTTAAATCTTGTACAGTAAGTGATTGTACAGTCAGAGTGACTTTGAATAGAGAAAACGCATTTTTATTCTTAGAATCTTCAATAATAGAGTTATTTCACTTTGAAGGTTTTACTCATGTATTAAGATTTGGTATAAAAAAGAACCACACAGTCTACCAGGTGTTGTTTATTATTAGATCAGACAGTGGGTCTAACCAAACGTTCATAATCCTGCGACCTATTATCTCATTTGCGGTTTCGTAGGTGGTGTTGGCAAAGGACTTATAATTTGCGACTTGAAGTTTTTTGAAGTTTTGATTTATTTAATTAACTCATGCGAAGCAACTTGTTATTCAGGAAAGCTGAACAGTTGTTATTGGGACTAATTGAGTATCAAATATTGCAAATGTATTCTATAGCGGATACTACAGTTAACAAATTTTGACCGCAAAAATGTAATATCCGTACAGGTTTGAAACTGCTGTAACAGGTGGCGCGGTGTAAAGCCGTTCCCAGTGAATCTCAAAATATTCTGTTATTTTTTCGTATTTCGGAAAACAAAAAGGCAAAAACTTGCATGAGAAATTTTTAAACTCGTAAATATGAACTTGTGACAGTGTCAAACAAATTTTTGAGTGTGCGTACCTAGTGTTCAGTACTCAAAAAAGAAGCAGTTAATCTTAAAATAACATTTAAAAACATTTCGTCTTGAACAACCTATATCTTTATGTCACGTCTGTTATGATACTCTTTTCATTAAAAAAGGGGAACTCAATTTGCGCATTTATATGTTCTCATCCAAATCAACACAATCGTTAATAAAGTTTATCACAAAATTTTATTGAAATTTGACGTGCTGTTTGGAACAAAGAAAGTAAAAGTGATAAAGAAGGAAAAAATCATTGAAATAGCTATTGAAATTGCAGTTGAGGGACACTTGGTTTTACCGAGTTCATGATCTCAACTTTATTGTAAGGAAAAACGTAAAACTGTAAACGTATAGAGCCGGTTATTTACTGAGTGCTGATAAATCCGATTATCGGAGCCCAAAAAAGTGTTATGAGTTCTTCAAAGATATAAATTTTTCATCTCTTATCAAAAGATAGCGAGGATGAAGTCAGCGACCCAAGACAGGTATTGGCCAGACCGACTTGGGTCGTGGACAGGGGGTCCGGCACAACCGCCCCCAATGGCCTCGAAAAATTTGGGTCGCGCCTTCCGTCTGGCCAATGGCAATTTTGGTCTGTTCAGTCTGGTCAATACCCATATTTCGGTCTGTTCGGTCTGGCCAATATCCTTATTTCGGTCTGTTCCGTCTGGCCGATACCCATATTTCGGTCTGTTCCGTCTGGCCAAAACCCATTTTTTTGTCTGTTCGGTCAGGCCAATACCCTTATTTCGGTCTGTTCGGTCTTGCCAATACCCATATATTGGTCTGTTCGGTCTGACCAAAGGACAGGTTTCAGTCTGTTCGGTCTGGCCAATACCCTTGTCTTTATATAAATATGAAATAAAGGCACCTCAAAAGAAACAATATAAATGCAGAAATGATAATAATTTTAAGCTTCATTATGACATCACAAATCATTTACCTACCTCGCCATGAAGGCTATGATGTTTTGTATGTTTGACAAAAACGACACTCGTCAAAATTTAGTGAAATCGTCCAAAATGTCCCATGGTCTGGAAAACGGTCTGGCCAAAAGTCTGTTCGGTTTGGTCAATGGTATGGACAAGGATCTGGCCGTTGGTCTGGACAACGGTCGGGCATAGGGTCTGTTCGGTCTGGCCCAGGTTCTGCACAACGGTCTGGCTGATGTTCTGGACAACGTTCTGGCCATAGTTCTGTTCGGTCTGGCCAATGGTCTGGAGAAAGTCTGTTCAGTCTGGCCAATGGTGGTCAAAGTCTGCTTGGTCTGGCCAAGGGTGGCCAAGGTATGTTCAGTCTGGCCAATACCTATCTTTGGGTATGGTTGGTCTGGCCAATGCCTGTCTTGGGTCGCGGACTTCATCCTGGGTATCAATGGGACAAAAGGTGCTACACAAAAAAGTTTGGCTGGTATTAAGTTACTGAACACCAAATAAATTTGGAGGATTGGAATTAAAAAAGCCAGCGGAACTAAACTTGCAAGATTAATTTCAAAGTAAAATGAGAAATTTGTTGAGGCTTTTTAGATCAAAGCAATACAATGTATTTTTTAAAATTTTGGTTTGCCAATAGGTTTTTAAACTTCGTTCTTGCCCGCATTGAAAGAAATGGCAAAAATTTGTAATCCTTTCTGTGGATTTTTGTTTTTAAATCCCCTTTGTGAGACGAAATTCCGATTACTCGAGTCAATTTACTCGATTTTGTAAATTCCTAAAATTTTAACGATCATATATTTACGGTGAGCGTTGTAAGCGGAGGTTGAAATTGGTGACAGTGGGTGCATTTATTTCAAATTTGATTTGTTATATTTTTCACTATCTATCACTATGCCTATTTTTGTGCCAGTGTTGAAAACAGTGATAAGATTTTGTCACTGTTGTTTTCGTTATAGATAACTCAGTTCCACGCGTCAGCGTTGTCCACGGTTGCAGTATCTATGAAGTAAAATGGTGTTAACTATACCGATATGAAAGAATGTCAAAGTGATGAATAAATTCAGAGACACCCCTCCCAATACTAATTGTTGATTAAGAAGACAATTATCATTATGAATTATTCGTGCCACAGCTGATAAAACAATTGTCTTTGAATTGGGTCTACAATATTTACTAATGAAACTCGGGAGATCAAGTTCTAGGCTACTCAAACGCTCAAAATCGTGGAAATGGGTTACGTTCATCCGTGAAAACAGTGATAAAATTCATGCATTTTCCACAATTTCATGTCACTTATGTCCACGATTTGAGTAACAAATTTCATCGTTATAAATGGTTGTTGTCTTTTTGTCTTACGAAAGCCTGATCATGAACGCACGAAAGTCTGGTGAACGCACAAAAGTCTGGTGAACGCACAAAAATCTGGACATGAACGCACGAAAGTCTGGTGAACGCACAAAAGTCTTGTGAACGCACAAAAGTCTGGTGAACGCACAAAAGTCTGGTGAACGCACGAAAGTCTGGACTTGAACGCACGAAAGTCTGGTGAACGCACAAAAGTCTGGTGAACGCACAAAAGTCTTGTGAACGCACAAAAGTCTGGACATGAACGCACAAAAGTCTGGTGAACGCACAAAAGTCTGGACTTGAACGCACGAAAGTCTGGACATGAACGCACAAAAGTCTGGTGAACGCACGAAAGTCTGGACATGAACGCACGAAAGTCTGATCATGAACGCACGAAAGTCTGGTGAACGCACAAAAGTCTGGTGAACGCACAAAAGTCTGGACATAGGCACTTTCCGTCTGGGACGGTCTTGATATACCGACTTTCCGTCTGGGACCTCAACCTGGGGTGAGTTTCTCTATCCCTGAACTTCTCCGATGGCGCATTTGAATGACATCTGTGATCAAACATAACCTACAATCTAAAAATAATCTCGACATACTTCATTTTCAGAAAATTTTTTTCACAGAAAAATTAATTCGAATTTCCTCTTACCTAAATATCTATGAATTATGAGGTAGGTATTGGATGAGGCAATTTGATGCTTTTTTTAGCATAGTATCAAAGGCAAAATTAAGTTATTGGTAAAAAATGCTGCCTGTCTATTTCGCGACAATATGCTATATGATGAAAATTTGGCTATATCAATCAAGTTAAGTAAGGTAAATCAGTAAAAGTTATCTTTAGCTTTCTTTACATATAGTGGTTTCTCAGTGGCTAAATTGTGTGTCAGCAATCAATTAACTGAGCTGAATGCCCTTATCTGCAATGTCCCACGATTTTTTTTTACTGCATCGCGGTTTTTGCTTCAAGCATGATTTGAAAGTTATAAATAAACTCAAAAATATTGCAGTAAGGAAAATAGGTTTGGATTCCTATTGGCGCATAAATTCTTGAAAAATATAAAAATGGTAACATGACTCTACGTGGACAGGGTTTGTTCAACAATTGGGTCACGAACACGTTCCCCTCCCATCGGACAATGCTCACTGGATTGTACGAGGAGTCCCATGGTATAACAGGGAACAAGTTTTACGCCAAGGAGTACAAAGACGTCTTCACCAAAAGCAACCGAGATATAAAGTAGGCAGGCAATCCACATACCGTTTTATCAACTAATCTGGGAACAATTTAGATCTATAGATTCATCTCGCCCGGAGGTATCTTATTGAAGGTGCAAAATATGTGCCCTACATATAATTGAATGTCAAACAGGCGTCCAGCAAGGAGATTAATTATTTTTATAAATATGAAATAACATTGCTGATGTCCAGTCAAAAGTTGAGGTCATTTTTCAGCGTGATAACATTTCCGTACTTATTACTCTCAAAACAAAGTACTAATCCAGTTTAGCAGTTTTTGACCAAAGCCGAAGAACAGTTTTTGTTGGCTCTGTTGAAAAATCTGCAAAAATCACCAAAATTCAGAAATGTATCAGAGTTGTAAAGCTTATTAAGCATGAGAAGATCAATTTGGACAAGACCAAAGCTGATTGACGGTACACTGTAAAACTACCTGGCGTGAAATCACACGATTTTTTCTCATGTGACAAAAAATCAGACAATTTTTGGTGTGAAAAAGCGTCTCGTGTGATTATAACATTTGGACGCTGAAAACTTGATTATTTCGTAATTATGATACTTTAAAATCAAGTTAGATTTATCGTTTTTTCTTTTAGTACGAAGGGAGTACCTCAAAGTTTACAAGCCAGCGATAGAAGGAAGTGGGAAAGCTGTATAGGTAACCAGAGCCAAACCTGCCGAACAACTCGGAAGATTCCAAAGGGACCCAAAACTGAAAAGTTGGTATCAACAGTCAACAGATACAGAAATTGAAAGGGGATTCGTGAGAAAATGGGCGAATCCGAAGTGAAAAGCATCTTCAGGAAGGAATGGTATTCGCCACATCACACTGTGATAAACCCGCAGAAGCCTGGCAATGGCAGAGTTTTCAATGCTGCATCAAAATATAAAGAAGTATGCCTACACGACGAGCTACTAGCAGGACCCGACCTACTAAATGGATTGATTGGAACGATGTCCACATTTAGCGAAATACTAATGGCCCTAACAGCGGCTACCGAATCAATGTTTCTTCAAGTACAAGATCCGAGCGCGTTTAGAAGTTAATTGAGGTTTCTATGGCGTGTGTGAACCAACGAACCTGTTCGTGTACAGGAATATCACGTACTTGGAGCTAACAGCTCCCCAACTTGTGGAAATTATGCTCTCAAGCGACTGGGACTGTACAATGAAAAAATGTATCCAATTGCGGCAAAGACAATATAAAAAAACTTCTACAATGACGATATCATCAAATCAGTGGCGACAACCGAAGAGGTCTTCATTCAATTGAGGTCGTCAATCAGTTGCAACTTCTTCCCTCTCAACAAGGATTTGAGCTCAAGAAATTGATAAGCAAAAACAATGAGATGGCCGAAAAATTGAGCCCAACGCGGAGGGATTTTCAGTGCATGGACTACAATGGACTACAATGGTTTCTGACAATAGTCCTTAGGTGTGCAGAGGTTCCAATAAAGAAGTTGACAATGCCGTGACCCAGAGGAAGATTCGGTCACTGCTATTGTCAGTATTGGAGCCGATCGGTTTGTTTGCTCCGTTCATTGTTCACATGAGACGACTTCTGAAAGGCATCTGGGCTAAGAATGGACAACACCGTGACTTAAAAGTGGAGCCTGGCGAGGAAGCCGAATTCTTGAGATGGAAAGATCAACTTCCAACTGTAGCTGAAGCAAGAATCGATAGAAGGTACTTCAATACAGCGAGTTACAAAACAACCTTGAGGGACAAAACTGAATGTATTCTCGGATGCTCCTCAAGACACGATGTGTGCAGTAGCCTATCTACATTTTCATCCAAGAGAGTACTCACTCGACGTAGCATTTGTTATTGGAAAATTCGGAGTAACCCCGATGATACATCTCTCAATACCCCATTTGGAACTATAAGCAGTGGTGGTGGCAGTGAGGTTGAAAGAACAGATAGTCAAGTAACATGAAATGAAGATAATTGGTTGCAGTCTTTGGCTCGACTCAACTGCAGTACTGCAGTGGATACACAGCTCCCAATGTAAGCAGCAAGTAATTGTGGCAAATCAAGTAGCTGAAATACTGGATACAACCGATGTTTCACAGTGGAAACATGCGAGCAGTATCAACAACGCAGCGGACATTGGCACGAGAGCAATCAACATTGAGGAACTCGGGAGATGTGAGTTGCTCACTGTGCCGGCCTGGTTAAAGCGACCACAAAGTGAATAGCCAGAACAAGTGAACCTAGTCTCTGCTTCAGATGAAGAGAATATACGTGTTTCAGTCTTCACAGCACAGTCTGAAGAAAAGAAGGCTGTTAATCAGCGGGAACAATTCAGTATCTTCAACAGGCTAATGAACGCAGAGGTATATGTGAAGCGAGCATTGGGAACACATAAAGCAGCAACGCTAGAACTAACCGTTGAACAAGGAGAAAAAGCAAAAGCAACTATGTTCAAGCTACCACGGCAAGAGCAGTATGGCGAAGGGATGAAATCTCTCAACGCTGAAAACGTAATTCCAAAAAGCAGCAAAATATTTCATTTCTCACTTCTTCTTAATGAGGGCGAACTTATTATGGCCAAACTCAGAATAGGCAAAAGTCAATGGCACTTCAATATATAACCATCCAATTTTGCTACATTGGAAACATCATGCGACTGAAATTTTCTTGCGAAACTAACGCAAGTACAATCGACATGAAGGCACTGAGCATGTAAGGAATATTGGGTATACGAAACGCCTGGCGATTGATTGAGAACAAGTGTGTAAACTGCAGGAAATCCAGAGCACAAACGATAACACCGGTAATAGCAGGTTAAACCCAAAAAAATATTTCTTGCTTCAACAGCTTTTAAAAATGTTAGAGTGTACTACTTAGGCATGAAGACTGGGAGAAGGAGAGAATGAATGAAAATCTATGGTGTTGTAATTTCACATGTCTAACAGTGAGAGCGGTGTATATAGCGGAATGGTCAGCGACATTGGAACAAAATCTGCTGGAGCTGAAAGAGAAATTGCAGAGTACGTTGCGGCATGCAACACAGAAGGGATGGGAAACATTTGATTCAAGGAGGGATAGGATGGAAGATCAACCCAACCGCGGCAACTCACTTTGGAGGAGTATGGAACGATCGGTCAGAAGTTGCAAGAAAGCATTGTACGTAATGTTGGGGAACATTTCAGTCACCGAGGATTTTCTATCAACTACGATATGTATTGTGGAGTAAACTGTGACGGCAAGAACATTGACTCCAGTCAGTTCAGACGTTAATGGCCTAGAAGCATCGATTTCAAATCACATCTTGCTTGGATACAAGAACATTTGTTTAGCCTACCTATCATGCGCCGAGGCTAAACAATGCTTACCATGCTTAGCCTACCTACCTACCATGGCAGGTTAAACCCAAAAAAGATTTCTTGCTTCAACAGCCTTTAAAAATGTTAGAGTCTACTACTTAGGCCCTTTCATTGTGAAGACTGGGACAAGGAGAGAAGGAATGAAAAGCTATGGTGTTGTATTTTCACATGTCTAACATTGAGAGCGGTGTATATAGCGGAATGATCAGCGACATTGGAACAAAATCTGCTGGAGTTGAAAGAGAAAATGCAGAGTATGTTGCGGCATGCAACACAGAAAGAATGGGAAAACATTTGAAAATTGAGGGATGGGATGGAAGTTCAACCCAACCGCAGCACCTCACTTTGGAGGAGTATGGGAACGATTGGTCAGAAGTTGCAAGAAAGCATTGTACGTAGTGTTGGGGAACATTTCAGTCACCGAGGATATTCTATCTACTACGATGTGTATTGTGGAACAAACTTTGACTGCAAGACCCTTGACTCCAGTCAGTTCAGACGTTAATGACTTAGAAGCATTGATCCCAAATCACATCTTGCTTGGAGACAAGAAGATTTGTTTAGCCTGCCTACCATGCGCAGAAAAAATTGTTGACCACTTGAAGCCCTTGTGACAAACTCAAATTTATGTAAATCTCATCTAAGACAACTTTCGGAAAGATTTGCCAACTTTCTATAACGACAAAAATCGCGATCTAAGACGAACGAAAACCTAAAACAATGCGATCTCGTTTGATTATTCGAAAGGAGTGACAAACGAGAATAGTGCAAACTGGGTTGAGTTAGAGAGACCATGGAATGATCTGACGCTGTGATTTTTTCAGCGAAAGTTCGAACGAACGTCGGAGTGTTCAGGAGAGCAGCAGTGAAAACCGCCCTTCTACTACACAAAGGAATTGAAGTTTCGGCAAAGGAAAACAGGGCCATCGACGTGAACGCCGAGTTTCATTCCAAGACCATTTAAAGTAGTGAAATTCTGGACCATTTCAAGTATAGAAGCAAAAGCAACTATCTTCAAGCTACCACGGCAAGAGCTGTTTGGCGAACAGATGAAATCTCTCAACACTGAAAACGAAATTTCGAAAAGCAGCAAAAAAATTTATTTCTCACTTCTTCTTAATGAGGGCGGATTATTATGGCCAAAGTCAGAATAGGCAAAAATCAATGGGACTTCAATATAAACCATCCAATTTTGCTACATTGGAAACATCATGCGACTGAAATGTTCTTGCGAAACTAGCGCAAGTACAATCGACATGAAGGCGCTGAGCCTGTAAGGAACATTGGGTGTACGAAACGCCTGGCGATTAATCAAGAACAAATGTGTAAGCTGCAGGAAATCCGGAGCACAAACGATAACACCAGTAATGGCAGGTTAAGACCAAAAAAGATTTCTTCCTTCAACAGCCTTTAAAAATGTTAGAGTGCACTATTTAGGCCCCTTCATTGTGAAAACTGGGAGAAGGACAGAAGGAATGAAAAGCTATGGTGTTGTATTTTCACATTTCTAACAGTGAGAGCGGTGTATATAGCGGAATGATCAGCGACATTGGAACAAAATCTGCTGGAGCTGAAAGAGAAACTGCAGAGTACGTTGCGGCATGCAACACAGAAGGGATGGGAAACATTTGATTCAAGGAGGGATGGGATGGAAGTTCAACCCAACCGCAGCACCTCACTTTGGAGGAGTATGGGAACGATTGATCAGAAGTTGCAAGAAAGCATTGTACGTAGTGTTGGGGAACATTTCAGTCACCGAGGATATTCTATCAACTACAATGTGTATTGTGAACAAACTTTGACTGCACGACCATTGACTCCACTCAGTTAAGACATTAATGACTTAGAAGCATTGATCCCAAATCACATCTTGCTTGGAGACAAGAAGATTTGTTTACCCTAACTACCATGAGCAGAAAAGTTTGTTGATCTGTGAAAGCCCTTGTGACAAACTCAAACTTATGCAAATCTCATCTAGGACAAATTTTGGAAAGATTTGCTACCTTTCTACAATGACAAAAATCTCGATCTACGATGAACGAAAACCTAAAACAATGCGATGTCGTTTGATTAATTGAAAGTAGTGACAAACGAGAATACTGCAAACTGCTTCCAGTTAGAGAGACCATGGAATGATCTGACGTTGTGATTCCTTCAGCGAAAGTTCGATCGAACGTCGGAGTGTTCAAGAGAGCAGCGGTGAATACCGCCCCTGTACTACACAAAGGAATTGAAGTTTCGGCAACAGGGCCATCGACGTGAACGCTGAGTTTCATTCCAAGACCATTTCAAGCGGTGAAGTTAGAATATTATGACAAGCAAAATTTAATGCTACATTCTATCCAAGGACATATTGATTTGATCAGTTTTGTAAACTTACTCATTTAGTAACTATCAATAGTACATGAAGACAAACTTAAACTCGACCAATCTTCACTATTATCACTTCACTATTGCCACGTATTCTTCAATGACAAAATCGATTCTATTTATACTTTAACATTACAATGAATCGAGATGAAGTGGACTAAGAGATACCGAAATTGTTATGCCAGTTTCAGTGATTTTTCAGTCTGCGGTACACCGTATTAGTTATCTAGAACCCCAAACTTTGTGAAGTCATCGAATCGGAGGACATAGTTGTCTGAAACCAATCAGAGATGCAGTTGTGACATGTAAAGCAGTATAAATAGAGCTTGAAAACTACCAGAAATCAGTCGAAATATGCGAATTTGTCGTTTTTAATTGACATTCTCTGCGTATTGAAACAGAATTCTTGAATTCTTGAGCAGTAAATTACTTGTTGTCTTGTGCTTTTTTCTGTAAATCATCCTGGTGATTGTACAGTTTTAACTTATTTTTGACTAGTTGAAAAGAGAGTTACCTTTGATATTCTCAAACTTTCTTTCTGAGGAGCAAAGTTCCTAAATAAGAGAAACTTTGTGCGAAGCACCTAGTCAGTTGACATTAATGGCTTTAACGAGCCTAGCCTAGTTTTCGATTTTGTTGTTATTGAGGCCAATTGTAGACTTGAATTGAGTTATGAAAGTGAATCTTTAGAAATTCAGAAATAAATTTTCTTTGCTTTCGCGGTTTTTTTGTTACTTGTGATTTATCAAGTAAGTTCTTGTTTTGTTTAGTACTTGAGTCTATTACCAATTTCGAGATAGTTTGAAATTTACTTTCAAGTTTTGAGTTATTAACAAAAACTCCAGCGAAAATTGATTATTTCAATTTAGAATTGTTTTGTTATTCTGTGCAAAAATTGTTAAGTAGGTAATGTACTGTTAGCGGATAATACAGTTCACAAAATCCAACTGCAAAAACATAATATCCAGACAGATTTGTAGCCGCTGGAACGAACTGGGCGGTGTAAAGTTTTCCTTGTGTTTGATAGGAGAGCAGCCGGTACACAAATTCTTCCTCAGACCATTTGACGTTTCTTGAAACACCGGGTAAACTGCTGAAGAAATGTGGCATTAGGTCTTTGTTCAATACTCTTAAAGTTTTACTGGTCTCCAAGTTTACTTTTGACCAAAAGTTGGTAGAGGTATAACTTCATGGCTTGGTTGTCAATGTTATGTAAAGCTGGACCCTTTCTTTTATCGCTCCCATTTTTGTGCCCCTCGACAACCCATATAGTGAAGCTTACTCCCTTAAGCTTAAGCTTCCTACTACCAAAACCAACCCCTCGCCAGTCGTTCGAGAGAGCAATTCGACCGACGTTAGTTTTTGAAATTCGATTCTGAACGAGTGTGATCAGAATTAATAACGAGCGCACCAGTGATTGATCATTGACTATTGTTCTCAACGGACAAAACTCTGGAATTGGTCTGATCAGAGGTCACTTCAGTGTCGTTTCTCAAACTGGGTTGCCATGTAATTACAAGAATGCATTGAAGCATTCTAATGGCGTACTTTAAATTCGTTGGTAGATTCTGGAACTGGTCTGAGCCCATCTGGTATCAAGCAGAGAGAAACAATGTGACGTCAGCATGTCTCACAATTGCAGGATGTAATGTGGAGGAACAGAAGCCGACATTTCAATTAAAATATACTGAGGAGTTCAATCTCACACAAATTATGAATAGGTCATTGGATTGTTTGAACCAAGGCGCACAAGCTGTTTTCTTCTACTACCCTCATGTAAGTTTCGACTGAAGGGCCAAGTTTCAAACCAAAACCTTTTTTCTAGCCTCTTATTACATCTGAGCCTGATCGGCTGGAAATTAGGCGAGGAAAGTGTGTGTGATGGTTTCGAAGAAACCTTGAAGAAACCTTCGAAGAAACCAAAAATTCTCTTTGTTAAAGTTTCACCCAACCGATTGATTCCGATGTTGCGTCAAAATTAGAGGCAGCAAGTTCAAACTAATCTTATTATAAATATGTCAGGAGCTAAATTCTCCTCCAGCTAATAAGCTGTATCAACACAAGTGATGAAAGTGATACTATCATCTGAATTTAATTTAGAAATAACGTCAACAAGGACGGAACACAAATCATTCACATAAAAAGCATATGAAAAAGCATGTAACCGATACGAAAAATGTGTACTTAAATTGGAATAGTTAAATACTAAAAATCCTAACTCGGTTTTGTAAATGTTCCGTAAGAGCTTCAAATTAAACTTTTTGAGTTTTCTTGACTCGTAGTAGAGATCACAGTAACGGTGTTCAGACAAACAAATGACACAATTATGTTCTGGATCTACTCAACTGAGAGACCTGTAAATTGTGAATTAAGTACTCCACAGCAAAAATTGTTCTTTGATGCTGACAAGAAGGAAAAATAGTAAAAGAAGTCCTCAGCTTTTTATAATGGCTAACAAATTGTCCAGGAAAAGGAAATACGAAGCCAATAGTTCTGTTTAAAGTTCTTTGAAATATGTTTTATCCGAGGTTTTTTGAAATATAGCTGGCATGTCTATCAGATCGAAAAAACCAATAGAAAATCTATATGGTCTTGTTGTTTTTCCTCCTAGGATGTTAAGGTTGCAATCTTTGGAAACACTCTCATGTCAGTAAAATTTGACTATAAACAGAGTTGAGATAGTTAGTGCCTGAGCCACAGATATCCTTTATTATGGATCCAACCTGAAAAGTATACTGCTGCAGTAATCTATAAGGTGTTCTACGCATTGCATTTGGTTTTTGTTTTTATGGACTGATTTGGTTCGTGCTTTAAAGTCTGGTCCGTGTCCGGACAAAACAGTCCCAGACAAAACAGTCCCAAATTCCAAAATATTCCCAGACAAAACAATTCCAGACAAAACAATCCCAGACAAAATAGTCCCAAGAAAGCAGACAAAACAGTGCCAGACAAAAAAGTCCCAAATAAGTATCGGAACTATCATAAATCTAATCTACAAACAATTATCAAGCATAATCTATGAGTTAAGCTTCTGAATGCATTGCTTTTAATTGATATGAATTAGGATTAAACCAAAAACTCGTTACAAAATACATTATTTGGCAAAAGTTATGTTGTAATCAGCTTAATATTTGTTCAATGAAATATAATCACATGAATAACTTAAGGGTTTCGTTGTTAATTGATGCGAATATGCTTAACTTTATCTTTAGTTCGGACTATTTTGTCTGGGACTGTGTTGTCTGCTTTCTTGGGACTATTTTGTCTGGGAATATTTGGATCTTTTCCGCTAGCGCCCCCCCCCCAGTAAGTTAGGCACCCCCCATTTGTATATGTTTTAATATTTTGTATGCATTTGAATTATTACATGTGAATACGCGTAAGTGGGCATTTAGAAAATATTAACAGAGCTGTGGTTCGAAATTAATACGTGCATAATAATAACGAACTGCGTATAATGTAAACATCAACCAAAAACTTGTTCTCATTGCGTTTTTAGGAATTACGTGCTTTGTAAAGGGCTCTACTACTTTGATTTTCATGAAAAATGTTGAAATGAGGTTGTTGATGTATTGTACTAGGAACGTAATCATGATCATAAGTAACCTTTGCAGAAGGGAGCAAAACAATAATATTTGGGGGGTGCCTAAGTTTCGGCCATATAGGACTGGGGGGGGGCGCTAGCGGAAAAGATCCGAATATTTTGCTATTCGGGACTGTTTTGTCCGGGACTGTTTTGTCCGGGACTGTTTTGTCTGGGACTGTTTTGTCTGTTCACCGTCTGGTCTAATGCAGTTTCAAGCTTGTCCTTTCTTCACGATTTTGCAATATGCGTTGTCCCATGATGTGTGCTCAGACCATGTGGATATTTTGTGGGTAGCTATTTCATTAAATTTTTGGATCTTTTCCGTTTGTGCCCCCCCAGTACATTATGCGCCCCCAGCTACAGAGCACGTGCCATTACATAGTAAATCATCATGTAAAAATGTGGCACGTGATTCTGGGGGTGCAAATAAGATGCGCTCACTAAGCTGGGGGGGGGGCACAAACGGAAAAGATCTAAACTTTTTCAGGGTCGATTTGTGAGATCTGACAAATGGTTTTGATAGACTTGTTGTTTGATAGACTGTTCCAGAGAAATACCAAGTTTGTTTACCCTCCAATCGAATTGTGCGAGTTTTGTTTGACTATCAGCCGTAGACTGTTCTTTGCTTTCCATGACCCTGACTCCAAGTTCAAATGGAGCACCCCAAATATTGAGATATCATTATGGCCGAAACATACATTTGCACTGGGTGTTTTCGTTCACTATTATAATAGAGGGTCCCTTGGAAACTGATGTGATATAACGGTCTTTTGACAAGTTGATGAAACTTCTTGTTGAGCTTTTCTTGGGACCTCTATTTGTCCCATTGTTGATTTGTTGAGATCCGAGTTATTTTACTTCGTGGAAGTTGGCGTGTGTGACAAAATTGATATGCCACAATTTTTTATACCTTTTCAAAATACAGAGCACATTCTTGGTCCCCTTATTTGTTGCCTTTGACGTTGTTGGATGTTTCTTCCGTATTTACTGTTTCCTGGATGTATTTTACACGGCGAGCCGACTCTTGAGGGATAAATTCGTATTGTCTTTTTGGGTCTGTTTTGTGGAGGTAGACGTGTTTGAATACGTTTGCGTTTTTGCCGAATGGATTTGTGCCACATTGTGATGCGTTGGCGATGCAGAAATTTCTGGACTTGTCGAGAATTGTGGATATTGTCTCGTGGATGCATGGTGTTTGGCAAATGGCATTGCGTGAACTGTAACTCGAAACTTGACAGACTTGGTTTGTCCGATTGGATTGTTTTCTGCCTAGTATTTTTTTTGTTTCTCTATCACCCATTATCTTGAATGGGCGAATTGAAAAGCTTGTGCTGGGGGTACGCTTTTCGGAAAAGAGATCCAACTGGATGGCGGCATTCAGAAGCGTTCATAAGGCCAATAACAAAGTTTTTTACTAAGTCTTCCCCATTTACTAGGGCTTTAGGTGAACCGAGATAGCCAAGCCGACTGTAGAGCGTTCAAATGGAACCATTGGAGTGTTGTACCACATATAAGTTAAAAGCTGACGTATGATATGTTTCCCGGTTCCAAAACTCTAAAACCAAATTTATCTACTAATTGGAAGCTGGTGCTTTTATCAATTTTTTTGTGGGTTGTTTTGGTGAATGAAGCGATTTGCTTCAGTCCCAGGGACAAACAGATCATGCTCTTAACCTTAATGTCCGCCTCCTAACACGGATAACTACCCACAAACGGCCTCCAATAATATTCTGTACTGCATTAATTTTTCTAATCAATTTTTGTACGCTCATTGCGTTTTCTCAATTTTTCATCGAAATCACTTTCTTTCCCTTCTTCATAAGAGCGGTCCACTGAGATTTTTCTTCATAAGAGAAAAAGGTCCACTGGTGTTGGGCAAATCCAAGGCAGTTTGTCTACGTGCAGGTTTTTTGTAATAATGGTTTTCCGCGAATGTTGAGAACCTTTCGTTTCGTCTACATGGTTTGCCCCATTCTCCCAATAGTGTTGGACCCCTATTGAAGATTTAGAGAGAAATGAATGCGCCATTTGGTGAACCGCAAAACACAGGCAGTGAAACGATTCAGCTCTAACAAGTCATGTTTTATTTCAATCGAAAGCCGCCTTCTTTTTTTCAGCACGGTTTTATTGCGCTTTTGGATTGTATTGGTGCGCTGTCTTTTTTTAAAGATGTTCCCAAGCATTTTTCATCAATTTTAGCTTTTGAAATGTGAAAAACAGGTAAAACTCGGCGGTCATTAAGTTCAATTAGAGGCCCTCAGCTCGTGCTAGCAGTCTTTAAGGTGTACTGAAGGCGCTCAGGAAACTAAGTTCAACGTGAAAAGTTCAATTTTCAACGTTTTTTTACCACACAATTTTGTTTTTCTTGTTTTTTTTTCTGCCGTTTTTCGAGTTTTTTTTCCTAAACGGGACTCCAATTAAGACGTGTGCTGAGGTAGGGTTACCTTGGGAGGTTACTCTACTTCTGTCTTATGGAGTCTCAAGAATATAGTACAATCTTAAGGCTTACCTGACTAACTAAAGTTCTAGATCTCTAGTCTGTTACTCTTCTATCTGAGCTTCAGCAGACAGTGCACCGGCCGAAATGCTAAAGTCTAACGTACATCTCAATACTAAAACAAGAGCGGAGTAGAGAGAGAGAGAAATATACTTTATTATTATATCAGGTCTGACTGGTACCGACTAAAGGGGTAGCGTGTTGTGTTACCAACGGGTAAACAATTAAACATTAAAAGGAAAGGTATTTCCATAATTTTAACCAATCATGGTTGAGTATTCTAGTTTATATTTATTAACATGAGTAAAGTCTCTAAATCCTTTTGTTGGAAGTCATCACTGACTCCATCTTTCTGGGTTTTAGAGTTTTTTGAAAGTTTTCTATACTATGGGTTGATTTCTCTTTATATCTCTCTGAAGATTTCTTGAGAAATGATTTCTCTCTTTCTTTTTTGAGTGTGTTGCTTGATGATCGGTTTCGTCAAAGAGTAAAGTCAACAGACATAGGTTGTCCACAAAGCAAAGAATGAACATCAACAACCACAAAAGTATCTATTCCAGTACCACATCCAGTGGGTGAAGATCCTTTTGGGCAGCTCCAGTGTCGATGTGTTGTGGCGCTCCTGATGTCCGGTGACTTACCTGACTTACCTGGTTAATATTGTTAGTTGTTAAAGTGTTTAATAAATGTTCTGTGTTACTACCTAAAATACGTAGTATCCCTTCCGGTTGGAAGAGTTTTTCAAAATTGCTATTATTCAATTCGACGAAGGAATCGAGGGTAGTTATTTTATTTGTTAATTAAAGTTTCTGTTTACAATCATGGAAATGATTAGTGACATGTGACTTTTTTGGCCATTTCATATTATATTATTGAAGATGAACATGTATTATATCCTATGATGTCTCCTGAAATCAGTAGTTATTCTGATGCTATTAGTTCTGACGAATTGTATGTTTTGCGTTTGTCATATCTGTAAATTTTTTGAAGGTTACAGATCTCTCTTACTTTCTTTATAATGGGTACATGCAAAAATGTCCCAATTGCTGATTCCCATTAACGGTTACTTCATCATTGTTTAAAAATATTGCCGGATACGATACAGTCTTCCAAATAATACCTTTATTTCCTTTTGAAGGAAAGGGATTCATAGGATTTGTTACAAATATAGATGTTAGTTGTTACTATTGTACTACATGTGATTACATAGTATGTTTAAATTATCGTTTTAAAATATGAAAAGTTGAAATGTGAAAATCTCGAATTGTGAACAATCTTAATGTTTTGTTTGTTTTATTATTTGTTTTTTTTCGTCTAGAAAGTATTGGTGATTGTAGGTTAAATACCTTGTCTACAATATGTTATGTTCTGTTTTAAAGATGCTATATGTATTGTATGTTAGATCAAATAGTTATTTTAATCGTATTGTCATGGCTTTGACTCATAGTGTTAGTCAGTGACTTTGCATGTAATCTATGTTAGTATAGAATTGTGCATGTGTGTGAGTACACATTTCTATAGTGTGTTATTATACACTGTGTTACTCATTTCACTTATTACTAATACTTTGTTCTATTTTTGTTTTCTTTTTATTTACAAAATTGCATATATCTAACTATGGAAAACTTTGCATATATACATGTATACAAGTAACTAAGAAGAGGGGTTGAAAGATAAAATAATTTTTTTTTTATTTTTTAGAGTTTATTACACATTAAGTGTCGTAATACTATAAATGGGGTTCAATCACCTTTAAGGATTGTTTGTAAAATGGGTATTCGTACTAACATTTAAAAAATATTTATTGCACGTGAAATATGCAGAGGAACATCTATAGTCAGATGTATAGCAATAAGTAGTCATGACAATGTTAAAATACAATTGGTCGGAATATTACAAAATTTGTTACTACATTGAAGATTGTTACAAACCAGAATTTGTTATAGTCTCTCTGTTTGTTTAGGGTGATTTGTTCGATCCCTATATTGTTGATATTCTTTGATGAAGTGATCATCCTTTGAAAGAAAGTATGCCACTAGATCAGTTATTTCCTCTAGTGACACTTCTGTTATTGATGCTTTTATCGAGTTGCGTATTTCTTTCTCGATATCAGAAGTCTTGCGTTCATTGTTAAAGTGTATTCTGTTCAGGACAGCTCTGTTTGTTACGCTGCCTTCCTTCCAAGTGGTAAGTGTGATATTCTTCACACGGTTCTAAGGCTTCTATAGGTACGATGAGCGGTCGTTCGGGCGCTTCCTTAGGTTGGAAGATATATTAATTCTTTACCGGGTCGAAATTACGGAGTGTTCCAATCGTGTATTCCCATTTGAGTTTGTATCCATAACTAAGAAAATAGGGTGACGTTAGTTGATCGTTTATGTGTATATAACTTTTCGTAGTGTTCTTGTTCTTGTCTCGTAAAAACGTATAGTATATTAAATTGTGAACTAGCTTTGTTTCATGTACTCTGTAATTATTGTTCTGGACATCCTTTGGTGTCGGATGTAGGAAGTTGAAGGTTAGTTGAAAAATCTGGTGGTCAAAAACGCTGTAAGCGGAAAGGTCTTGTGATGCCTTTGCTACGAGATTATCAAATGTACATGTTATAGGTATTCTAAATTCATAGTCGTAGTCGTACAAAAAACGTTCTGTGAGACTGTAAAATTGTTTCAAAATTGGATACGCTGTCTGATGGTACTTATCGCGTCCCATATTTTTGGTGCTGCGTTTAACTGTATTTGTGTTCTCAGAGGGTAATGGTGGGAAAAATTCAGAAATACGATCTTTCAGGTTGTGTAACGGTGCCATTACAAAGTTATTGTCCCTTGAATCGAATGGCATTTCAAACCAATTACGATAGCTTAACAGTGGGTTATAGTTGCTGTTATGGGGATTGTTCAGTGTTCGGGGGTCTTTGTCCTGAAACCATATTGTTTCCATGACTGTTGCTGTAGGGGATTGTTCGTTAGTAGATTGGTGAAAAAATGATTTCCGACTGTTGCTTCGGGGTGTTACGGCGTACGGGAACCGTAAATTATTCGGTCTAATTTGTGACGGATATCTATGTGATATACGTTGTTGATCGTGATATTGCGGTAACTCGTGTTCGTGATCGCTTGGTGGAGGTGGTCGTACTGGAGGTGGATAATTAGGTAAAGGTGGCGAGTGGTATACTGTGGTTAACGTGTGATCGTTACGTGGTCTGTTATTCTGATAACTATGTATGCTAGTACTAGTTCCTTGTTCTGTTACATTTGTTCTATTGGAAAAGGAATCTTGATTACGTTTATCTGTTTGCTTTCTCTTTGTTACTTGTTCTTTTATAACCTGAGCAATCTCTTTTGGTGCTGGTTGGTTCAACGCTGTGTGTGTGTGTGTCTTGATCGGAAGTGGCGCATTCCACTTCGACTCTCATAGTTGTTATCCTATCGTTCGGGTTGTCGAAACGATCCTCTGTTTGTGTGCTACAGTCAGAGGCATTATCACGAATTGTTCCTGGACTGGAACGTCCTGATCCGGAACTTAGTTCTCCTTCCTCAACATCGTAGCTGAGGGGCGAATCTGCTCTGTATGGGTTCTCGGGCTCATAGTCCATTTTGTGTGCCATTTCGTCTCTTGTTTGCTAAAAGGTAATTCAATTTGTTACATATTCTTAACTTTGTATTAGTTACAATTTTATTGTTACAGGTGTATATATGAAACGTTGTTCATTATCAGTGTTATCTTTGTTACTATCTTTTATCAGTTACACAGTTACTATTCATTTGTCGGTATTGTGTTTTTAAGACAATGTTCATTTATATTCGTACAAGGATATAATGGTTAGTACCAATGTGTTGTTTGTTATATATGTAATAGGTTTACATGTATTTTTACAGATATCTGTGGAATATGCTAAGTGTGGTAAGTATTAACACAATAAAATACAAAAAAATATATGTAATTTGTCAATAGTATGTGGTTTTGGAAAAGTAAAGAGAGTGTCTATTTGTAGAAAAGAATGTCTTTGCAGTAGTATAAAACATGTTAGTTGTTCGTGATTGAGTGCAAATTTACACTTCATATGTATCTGCCGAATGAGTGTCAAAATATGTGACTTCATTCGTGTGTGGTTGGTCATCATTTTTCAGAATATCTAAGCTATGACTGCGGTTATGCTTTTTATTAGCTGCTAATTTCAACTGATTGAAATCTATAGGTGGAGGGTTTTGTATTTCTATTAGTTTTACTGATGGAATGAGGCTTTGTTGGTTTGTTGATTTAGATGATGGTTGCGGGATTTCGTATGGTGTTGTTTTATTAATACTTAGTGGAGGTTCATATGAACTTCCCTGAAAGGTTGATGATTGTTGTTGTAAGTTAGGCGCACTAGGGATGGGTGATATATGTGGTGTATTAATTGATTTTGCTTGAGGTGTATTAAAAGATACATTATTTCTTAGACATTGATATGCAGGTGGCGGAGTGATTAGTTGTGGTGATAGTATAGGTAGTTTGTTTTCAGTTATCGTTTCTAATGGTTCAATTTTTAATGGTTCTTGTTTATATTTTCTTTCTGGCAATGGTGGTTTTGTTTCTTCGGTGGTGAATCTATTGTCCGTAATTGTAGTCCTTTATCTGTTCTGCGAATAGTTGTATTATAGTGTTTATAATTAGTGTCAATATAAACTTGTGATGGTTTATCATTGTCGTTGTGATCTGTTATATGTGTTATATCTGAAGAGTGTCGTCGAAAAATGTTCTTCCGTGGTTTATTATGTTTGGTATAATGTGAATAGTTCTCGTCACTATCGTGATTATTTTCCTCTTCTTGAATTTGTGCTACTAGTTGTGTTAATGTCTGTGAGAATATACCAAATATTCCTGTTAAGAGTATTTTTGTAATACTTGCTTGTTTGCCAATTGCTTTATGAGTTGCAAAAGCGTTGTAGAATTTTATTATAAGATTTGTTAAGAATAGTATCATGCTAATCATGGCGTATATGATTGCCATTTTTTCTAAGTTGTACCATGGCCAACCAAAGATTGATAATATCTGTTCTTTTAGCCATGCTCCATCAAAAATTTCTTTCCATTTTACACTAGGTTGGTCGATTTGGAAGTTATATCCATTAATATTTAGATCTTTTAACCATTTTAGTGATTGTTCATAATTTTTGTATGTTTGGAGAAATCCGAGTTGTTCAAGTTCTAGTAATTTTTGTGCATTTGCTAATGTAGCTTCCTGTAATGGTTTTTCGCGGTCTCGCATGTATTCGTGTAAGAAATCTCGTTTTCGTTCTTGTATTAATTGTTCTCTACTGTATAATCCACTTTCTATCAAACTTGCTTTACTAAACATGTTGTCTGATACTATTTCTTCAGGTGAAATAGTGTTCAGTATTGTTTCAACTTTTACAGGGTATGGTGTAACTCTGTATCTCGCTGTCCCTTCTGTGTCAATTGATATTAACTGATCAAAGTTACTATGTGAACATGGGACTTTTTTCGCCCATAAGTATGTTTGTCGTGTTAATTGGTGTACGTATTGTACTCTGTTTTTGTATAGAATTGGTATTTTGTCATAACATTCGCGTGTTTGCGGTACATATAGAGGTGAAGATTTTTTCGCGCATTTGTACATTTTCATCACATTTACTCCTTCTTGTTTAACAAATATTGATCGGTCTCCAGTGAGGATGTATCCTAATAGTGTAGTGTTCTTTTGTACTTGTGTTAAAGTTAATTGTCTTAAGGTTTCTAGTTTGTTCGCAAATTTGTGAATAGAATTCAATAGCTTGTAGACTTATTCGTGAGTAAATGTTACTCATATAAAGATCCATTTTCATGTTCAAATGTGTGCTTTCGTTTACAAAACCATAGTAGTATTGTTTGTTATCTTCGTCTTCATATCGTGTTTGTTCTGATATTATTTGTTCTGGTTTTATTCGTATAAATTTTTCGTCGTCAAATTTACCTTTCTTTCTTGTTACTTTTTGTCCTGTATGCATATCGAATCCGTATTCGTAGATGATGTATATATCATCATATTCTGTTTTGTGTAATGGTTGGAGTGAGCCACACTCACGTTCGACGAGTGGGAATACTTCGAATCTAGTTGCGATCGTGTCTGTTTTGTTTAATTTTATTTTTTGTGTTATGTCTGGTTGTTGGACTGTTGTCCATTCAGCGTTTGTTTCTATCCAATATCTATCTTGATAATTTACCATGAATGCGTCAAATCTAATTAGTTCAAATAGTTGACAATGGGTTTGTGGTTCCCATACTATTGTTGCTTTTGTTAATGGTGTTGGGAGGCATTCCCCTTTACGGAGATCGCAGGGTAGTTTTGTTCCCATATATGATATTTCTTCGTTATCAAGGTATAGTATCAGTGATACTTCACGTATTTATAGTGTCCAATCTAATATATCTAATCTGTTTTGTTTTCGTGGTCCTTTCATGCAATTGGGTTGTGCATTTTTTATTGCGCTTGGTATCCACATGGGATTTGTGTAGTCATAAACTATTCGTCCGTATGGCGGTACTAGTGGGGTATTCATATCGAATTGTATTCGACCTTGCATTTCTTCGATCTTTTTCTGAAGTGGTGGGTTTGCGATGTAGTTGAATGATATATTATATCTTGTTGGTTTGTATCTTGTGTTTTCGAGTAGGTTTATTCTAGCGAGTTCGTTTCGAACTTCGTCCGCGTCTAATATTTTTGTTCTTTGTGCATCTGATACGTAGTAACTTGGTCTGTTTGCTCTAATGTAGTCGGTGTGTTGTGAACACCATTCTACACGTTCTTTATTTGTTCCTGCAACTGCGTATGCTTTGATTTCTACTGCTTGTGCTTTTGATAATAACTGTACTTCTGTTTTTGTCATATCTAGATCTAATGGTTTGAATTTGCATGTGCTAATTTTGTTTAGTTCGTAGTATTTGACATTTGTGATTTCTTCTGCATCACAATCATAGTGTTCTATGAATATATCTTGTGGTCCGGTTGCGGAGCCGTTAATATTCTGTCCAGTTAATTCTACAAAATCTATTTGTGTTTGTCTTTTTTGTCGTTTATTGTTCATATTGAACTTGTCCAGTATACTATCTGTTAATCGTTCTCTATAGAAATTCCAATTTCGTGTCCATTTGTTGATAGCTATTTCCCACATAGCTTCGTAATCTGAATAGTTTTTTGTGTTATTTGAATCTTCTACTTTAGTATTATTGTGATATCTTGGAGAAATGTTGGTATGATTGTATTGGAATACATAATGTTGGAGGTTATCATATTTTTGTGGATTAAATGTGTGGTAATTATTAAATGTATTGTAATTTTTTGTGTTGTTTTTTTTAAAGCGTTGAATTTGTATTTCCATGTTTTCGTTGATACGGTCTTTAATGCGTTGTCTAGCTTCATTTTTTAGTCTATTTTCCATTTGTATTTTTGTTTCTACTTTCATATATATGTATATTATTATTAATAATGATATGAGTATAATAGCTTTCAGTTGAAGCGACATGTGTATGATAGACCTGTATGTGGATTGTAAAATGTTGCAAACCCTAAGGTTTGTTTTGTATATCTATCGAATTCGTATATAAATTCAATGCAGATGAAAGGTGCTGGGATTGTTGTTGTGACTACTGATGGTGTTGTAGCGTGAAATGGATGGTTAAAAATAGTGTTATATTTTATCGTTGTGTTAAATTTAAGTTCAAGAGATGGTGTCGCTAAAACGTTAAGGGCTGCGTTGCGCTGGCGATGTGTTAGATTTAAAGTGTTTGTAAGTCTATTTCTTGACCAATTGGTTAGTGTATCACCAAGGTTGGTAGGTCCGTATAACGGTGGGTGTGGATTCCAAGTTTTGTGATCTAATGGGAAGAGATATGTGTGCTCACTTGTTCTACTTTGAGTTGGGGGTTACAATTAAGTATGGGGGTTGATCTAACTCGTCCTGGATGGCTTGAGGGTAATCTAATGTCGGGTATGAATGATGATGGTGATAATTTTGTATTTCTCGGGGGTTGTAAAGTGTTGGGAATTTCAACTCTTGGTACGCTTACTGATGTGTTTGATGATGATGTTTGATTTGTTCTTACTGGTGTCGTATTTGTACTTGTGGATTGTGGTGATGTTGCTGACCAAAGTGAACTATTAGGTGAATGTAATGGTTGTACTCGAAAATGTTCTTGAACAAAGTTAAAGTCTTGTCTCTGTGAAAATGTCGGTGGAAAAAATGGATTTGCTCTTAGTTCGGATGGTGTTGGTGTATGATCAGTATTGGTACTTGAGTGTTCACTTGGTGAACTGAGACTAAAACTGTGTAGTGTAGGTGTTCCTGTCCTACTTGGTGGTTCTGAGTGTCCTGTTTCTAAAGGTCTTATTATATTAGATTCTATATCTGTTGAGCCATATGATACTAATGTTGAGTCTTGTGTAGGGAATGACAATGACGATCGACGTCGTGCTCTTCAAAGTTCTCTTCTTTCCGGTCGTTCCCGTCGTACAGTATACGGGTTTTCGTTATCTTGATTTAGTGTGTCATCTATTTCTGGTGAAGTTGGAATATTTGTTAGGTCTGTGACTTCGTTATGGTGTGGTCTTTCAGGGTGATTGTTACTTTGATTATTACTTGATGACGCAATTTTTGCGGGCTATTTGTTATGCTCCTGAGCCAGGTCCGTGGGGTGGGATATTAATGAATGGTGGTTGTAAAATAATGAGTGGTGTTAATTGTTGTCCTGGTGTATGTGTTTGTGCTCATAGGTTTGATATCCAAATTTCGTTATGGTCTAATCTGAGGTTTAACTGATATATTATAACGTTACCGTATAATTGAGAGTTTTCTGGAAATCCGATTTGTAGATAGAATTTTTGTGAGTGTAGGGTGTAGTAGATGGATTCTTCAATATCAGGAATAGGATCAATTTTTATGGATATAGAAAATATTCTAGTAGATTTAAACACATTCGTATGAAAAAGTAAATTATAATTGCAATCTTAATAAATTTAAATATTTTTAGTTCTATAATATTTATATTAGATTTGCAGATATGGAATATATCAGAGTGTATTTCATGCATGGGTTGTGATTATTGTACTGGTGGGCTTGCATAGACAAATCTACGGTTTCGAATGATTTCAGTTATGGTTACTATAGCTAGATACGTTGAAATTACTATGATACATGGTACGAGAAAAATATTTAAGAAAAATATTACTTTAGATAATAGTAAGTAGGTTGCTATTAATGCTTCTGTAAAATCAATTTTTGAAACTAATTTTATCTGTTCTTTATGTGTTTGTGTATGTTAGTATGAATGTTAGTGTAAATTAGATACAATGCTTCACTGAAAATTGACAGTTATTTACTGTTGTAACTGACACTTAGCGGTGTCGCATTATCAAATATGAGAATTAAAATGATGCGTGATAGATGACTATGACAATGAGTGGTATCATTCCTGTTGTTACTTCTTTGTTCTGTCGTCAATAAGGTTTATAGCTTCCTTTTTTAAAACTACTAGAAAGACAATGTGTAACTCGTTCAAGTTTACACACTCTTGAGTGTTAATCTGTTGTTTCAGTACTTCAAATTCTGTGATTGTTTCCGTACACGGTGCTGTGTTTTTAAGTAAATCGAAATGTTTTTCTCCCCAAAAGAGTTTTATCTCTTGTTTAGTTTTTGTTATTCCTTCTATGATAAAGAGATAATTTTGAGGTGATACTTTGCAATTTGTTAGTTGAACGCTATCGTCGTCAAAATGTATATGACTGCTAGGTGGGTAGTCAAGTTCAATAAAATTGTCTATTTGGACTGATATTCTGATGACAAGTTGATTTTTACTAAATGAATTCAAAAATTCTGAAACTGACAACATAGGTGGTGTTTCATTATGATGGTGACTATGATGATGTATGAGTCTTTCTGAAATGAAATTAAGGTAATTCAGTTTTACCTGTTTTGTCGAGTTGTTTTCGGTAGAAAAGTTGATAAAGGTGTGAGAGAAATGTCTAAAGACAGTTGATACAAATTGGTTCCGAATGATTTCAGAAATACTGAGGATTGAAATTTTTTATTTGGTTTAGGAATGAGACTTGAGATAGTTTATGATTCAAGAAATTATCTCTACAATTGAGAGTTGACAATGAAATATTGTTGAATTTGGAATAATTTTAAGATTCTGTGTTGAATTTGGAACGGAGTTTTTGTTTTAGTTTCAACTTTTCTGATCAGCTTAGCTGAAAATAAGAGTATTTGTGAGAAATTGAGAAAATGAGAAAATTTTTCTGATTCTAGAGAGGTTGTGATTTGTACAAGACAAAATCGGAGTTGTGATTTTTACTCAAATGTTTGGGGCTCTCTACAATGTTGGTGGCATTTTCATATCTTCCGTTTTTCTTTCTTGGTTCTTGAAGTTGCCAATTTTACTAATTTTTCTGGTTTTAATTAGTATTTTGAATTGTTATCCTTTGATCTATAAGTGTCTTTTGTAGATTATCTGTGGCTTTCTTGTCACTGTATTCTTCTTGTAATTGGTATGTTTGAGAGTAATTGGTATGTTTGATTGATTACTGACGTTATCGT
The DNA here is from genome assembly GCF_964194025.1 of Convolutriloba macropyga. Lineage (NCBI taxonomy): Eukaryota > Metazoa > Xenacoelomorpha > Acoela > Convolutidae > Convolutriloba > Convolutriloba macropyga. Next base: position 44,306,648 of record NC_134470.1, on the reverse strand, counting down.
TTTGCAAGTTGGTAAGATACCAATTAGGAAGTTACCAATACCAATTATAGCAGTTGTAATTGGTTTCGAGTAGGTTCTTTATTGATGGTGTTCAATGATGGTGTTCAGTGAAGATGGTGTCTCCATCTACTTGCTTTTGTAAATCCTTTGATATTTTACTTCTAATTAGCTAGTTTAGTGCTAATGTTCGTCAAATGGTGCAGAAATGGTGCAAATGGTGCAAATGTTGCAAATGGTGCAAACTGTTAATTAGTCTTTTTGTTAGCAACGTCTTGCGCTGATGGATGGTGTTGTGTTGGAATGTCTACTTCCACACGTTATTGATCGTGTTAGATCTATTTTGTCAATCACCATTTGGTAAAGGTGGTAAATGTTAATTGAGTTAACATTTGTAGTTTGTTACTAATTGCGTCTGCCTGGGAGCCGTTTGTCCCGGTACTTTGTTGTTCAAGTCTCTTCATCTTACTGATGAAGATGGTTGTTTTAATCCCTTTTCTGTTTAAATGATTTGTTTGTTTACTAATGAGGTATTTTGTTGTTAATGAGAACTATGACGTCCGTCTTTTTAACGTCCATTTTTGCTTATGACGTAGGTTTTTGGGTTATGACGTCTTATTTGTTAAAATGTCATTGTGAAATGTTTAATTAGCCGAAGGTCATTCGATCGATTAATGAGATTTGAACTAAATTATATTTGTATGTTTCAGGTGATGAATCATCTCACCCTGGATTGTTACTGTCTGGGTTGTTACATGTAAGCTGTAACATACGTATTGTTACAACGAATGAATTGTTACACTATTCTTACTGGATTGTTACGCATAGTTATATCACTATTTGGTTAATATTTGGCGTGTATATGTGTGAAATAATTCTTTTAGGCTAACGGTGTTTGTCAACAGTGTTATATGTTGTTGTCTTTGTTCTGGATTGTTATTATGTTACTCGTTTTAAAAAGAGGAAGTTATTCCAATTTACAAAGAGGAAGTTATTCTTTTCTTTTATACTTATGTTGTTTGGGTCGAATTCATTATTTTCTATTTTGTATTCGTTTTAGTGTTTTCCTGTTTTGTAAAATTAGTAATTTTGCTTTACCTGTTCCGTATAATTATTATTAGTGTTCCCTTTTGATATTATTTATCGTTTTGTATTATTTATCGTTTTGTAATAACTTGTTTATCATTAATGTTGATTTCTACAAAATATCTATTCCATTCCGTGAGTCCTCGGTCGCAGAGGATATTGTTATTTGATTCAATTTGTTATTTGAGATTTGTTTATTGTTTTCTACTTCAATTAACTTCAAAATCGACTATTCCAGTTCCAAGCCTGTGAACATCAAAATACCGTTTGTTTTTTGTTTTATTGTGTTTTGATATTTTGTTTACATGAAATTACCATGACTAATCATTAGCGATTGGCTCTGGGGCTACTATCATAACCAGTTTGTTTTATAGTAGTTATTTGTTACTTGCTATTACTTGTTGCTTGCCTTGTATTGTTCTATTTGTTCTTTGGTATCTGTTGTTTTATTTGTCAGTGGATTTATGTGGTGGAGGCCTGTGTTGGAGATGGATGCGTCCGGAGGTGAATGGAAGGTGATAATGACCGTGAGAGGAGGTTGTGACTTGAGGTATGTGAAGAAGATCTATGAACGAGTTATGTATGACGAAGGAAGAAGATGTTGATGATGAAGATAGTATTCACCGTTTTGTTAAGAATTATTTATTTTATTTATGTTATGATTTGATGTCGTTGAAGTTGTTAATACATTTTGAGAATTTGGGATCTCATATATGTGAAAAGTTATATTGTGTGATCGATCTGGTGTACGGCAGTCTGAGGTTTGTTATAATATATGTTTTTAACGGTTGGGGTTGGTTAGGTGAATTTGATATTAACACTTTCTAAATTGATATGTTTTGTACTTTTTGTGTATTATCAGTATTAATGTTTTAAATATAGATGTTCTTTTTGAATGACTTTAATTTCGGTGGTATACACACGGGTTCGGTTTAGGGAAGTGTGTTAGTAGAAATACTGAATGTATACCGGGTCCATGTATGGGTACATGTCAGTCTATTACAAAGCTGGAGAGTACATGGTGTTTGTTAGCAGAAAATTATTCTGTATAAAGTTAGGTAGGCATAAGTATAATTCGTGGATAGTATAGTTTGTATGTAGTATGTATACATATATATATATATATATATATATATATATATATGTATATATATATATATATATATATATATATATATATATGTATATATATATATATATATATATATATATATTATATATATCTATATACTAATATTGATAAGCAATGTAATAACGTATAATGTTGGGGTAGTAGCTTTAGCTTGTGCAGTAATAAGTTTAGCTTGTGTGTTAATAGTTGTTAGTATGAATTATCATAGTTTCGTTTAAGGAATTACATATTTGTTAATATTATGTAATTATATATTAATATTATTATTATTATTATTATTATTATTATTATTACATTTTTGCTATTGTAGTGTGACCATTCTTTTCCGAAGGTTATATTGAATTGCATGTTTTGTATTCGGATTGTGGACATCTTTTTGAATATGGGTCGATGTTTCTGGTTGTTTCAATGTTGTCATTTCTTTTGTTAGGAGATAATTTTGTAGTTCTAATTTGATGTGCCTCTCTTTTGGATAATATGGTACAATGTGATTTCTGTGTATTGTTATTTATTCTTTATTGTTGTCTTTTATTATGTACGTTGTTGCAGTTGGTTTATCAACAATCAAGTATGGTCCTGTTTTTAAGGGTAGTAGTTTTTTCGATACTCCTTCAATCTGTTGTTCGTTAGTGAGTAAAACAAAGGTATTTTTCTCAAGTGGTTTTGCTGTTCGAAATCGAGTGTTCATTTCATCTGTTAGCTTCTTTCTGTTTTGTAGAATTTTTGTTATTTTTTGGTATGTGTCATTGTAGTGTTTCTCTTTGTCAAGCAACCATTTTGCGAATGTTCCTTTTTGTAATTTTGCGATTTTAGGGTGGCTGAAATGTTTTTCTAAGTGTGTATGTGTAGGTTGTGTGTTACATGCACTTTTATCTGATGGGTTGCAATTTCCCATTTCGTCCGTTGTTGTTCCGAGTTTTATTTTCGTTGGTTTTCTTGGTTTCTGACTGAAAACAACTTCATAAGGTGACATACCTAGTCGTGTTTGATATTGTGTGTTGTATGCGTATGGGAAGAATTTTGCTTTTCGTGACCAGTTTTTGTACTTTTCATTCAATAATGTTCCAATGAATTGTCCAATTGTTTTATTTGTTCCTTCCACTAGTCCGTTTGTCCAAGGTGCATATATCGTACTTGGTTTAAACTTTATTCCGAAGTAATTAAATAAATGTGTTAATTCCGTATTAATGTATTCAGATCCATTGTCTGATCGGAATTCTTCGGGTAGTCCGAATTTCATGAACCAATGTTCAAATAATGCTGTGAATGCGTAATGTGCATTGTTCTTTCGTGCACACATTATGGTAACATAGTGTGAAAAGGCGTCAACTATTACAAAGATGTAGTTATTTCCTTCTGATGTTGGGTAAATTGGTCCTTTTGTATCTATCATTATCATCTCGTTAAAGTAAGTTTTTGTTGGCGCTAATTGTTCTTGTTTACTTTTCAATTTTGTGTTAGCAAACACTTTGTTTGTTTGACATTGTATGCAATCTGCAATAAGTATTTTTATCCAAGTTGTGAGGTTTGGAAAGTAGTATTTTTCCATTATGTTTCGTTTTGTTTTTTCGAGTCCTGTGTGACCTACTATGTCTATGCAATGGTTTTCGTAAAATGTGCATAGTAATAGTGTTAGTGGTAGACAGATTCTTTGTATTGATTTTTTATGAATATTTTTTAGGATTTTGATTAGTTCAGATTTTTCGTCAATAATGATCGATTTGTATTTTCTGAAGTATGCGAATAGTCCTTTATTTCCACGTATGTCCATTGTTACTGAATACTGAATGTGGTTTACTGTTATGTTTTTTCCACATCTTCACTTTGTGAAGTACAGGGTCTAATATTTGAGTTTCTTTGATTAGTTTTTCTGTTACTTTTATTTTTTCGTCATAGAAAATATCTGATATTTTTGTGTTTTCATAGTTTTGTTTTTGTTGGATTGTTATGTTATTTATTAATCTAAGGTAATCATCGTCATGATGAATTGTGTATGGTCCTTTTTGATTTTTCTCAATAATTAGGTCATCTTTCTCTATCGTTGGAGATTGCCAATTTTTCATTTTCGGTTTGTATTTTGGTATCAAATTAGTTTTTGATTCTTTGTGATATTTTTCGTATGATATCGGGTGATATTCGTTTTTGTCGATGTTAATTTCGAAATAATCATTATGAATGTTTGCTAGTATGTGGTACTGTGTTCGTTCTGTACTTTCGTCGTTTGTATTATTGCATAAGCTATATTTGCATTCCAGGTTATTTGCGAATGGCGTCTTTGCAAAAAAGAATTTTATGTTTTCTGGTATTTCTACTGTGATGTCACGTGTTTTAGTAAAATGTTCTTCGTCAATTGTTCTGCTGAGGAGATCAGGAAGGGCTAAAATTTTTCCTTCTGTCCAAATGATATGTAAGTTTGGAAATTTCATTAATATGAGTTGAAATCTGTAAACTCTATGGTTTGGTTTGTTCTTTTGAGTAAATAGGTAGATAATCGGTTTATGGTCTGTAAATAATACTATTGTGTGATTTGATCCTGTTAAGAGGAATTCGTACTCGGTTAATGCGAAAATGATTGCAGAGCATTCTCTGATCAATGTAGATAGTCGCATTTCTATAGGTGTGAACAATCTGGAATTTGCTGATATTAATTTCATTTTCTTTTCAGTTGGATGTTGCTGTAGCAATGCTGCTCCAATGCTTGTATTCGATGCATCTGTTATGATATAGAATGGTTTTGTAGTGTCTGGCATCGTCAGTTCTAACTTGTGTGTTATTGTTTTTTTCATTTGTTCAAAAATTTTTTGATGTTCTTGTGTCCATTTGAAATCAGTTTCTTTGTGTAAGAGATTGTAGAATGGTTGTAATATTGGCTGCATGCCATATACATATTTTGCAAGAAAGTTAATTGTTCCTAAGTATCTTTGGATTGCTTTCATGCTTTTCGGGTGTTCTAGTTTTTGAAAACCGTCAATTCCTGACGTCAGTGGTTTCATTTTTTTGTCCTCAATGATATGTCCAAGAAATTTGACTTTTTTCAACATAAAATATGTTTTATCAGGCGCTGTTTTGAGGTTCTCTTTTAAGAGTACTTTATGATATTCAGTGAATGTTTCGTACTTTTGGTCGTATGAATTTGTTTGAATGAATATATCATCAACGTATGTTATTACTGTTCCTTTACGAATTAATGGATAAAGAAAGTGTGTTAGTATCGATGCAAATGCTGCGGGTCCTATTGATATTCCGTAAAATAAACGTTTAAAGCAATATTGTTCATTGCCAATTGTAAAATGAGTGTATCTCATTGATTCTTCGTCTAATGGTATTTGATTACATGCGCTATTTAGATCAGCTGGTGTGAATATTGTTCCATTTATGCGTGTTAGTGCGACATCAACAGGTTCAATTGGCCAATTACATTTTGATTCATCGATCATGCTATTTAAATATCGTGCATTTAGTACTATTTTTAATGATTCTTCCTTCCGTAATATAATTACTGGATTTGTAAATGTATTTCCTGTAGATAGTTGTTCTTTGTTCACTGGTGCAATGATGTCGTATTTTTTTAGTACGTCTAGTAGTTTCTGGATTCGTTCTCGTAAGTGTATTGGTACTTTGCTTATTCTTTGTGTTTTGAAAATTGCATCTTTCTTTATAGGTAGATTCAGTTTTACTTTGGTCTTTCCAACGTCAAATTTTTTGTTGCGTAGAATTGTCTGTAGTCTAGTATGATTGTTACTACTTTTTCAAATTCGCTTTGGGATAAGTGTGAATGTTGAAAATCAAACATTTGAATGAATTCTTTTTCTGATTCTGTATATTTATTAATATTAAATTTGCATTTGAAATTTGGTTTTCTTTCGAATGTTGCTACTTGTTCAATTGTTTCATTGTCCTGTATGTTCAGTATTTCGTTGATATCATTTTCGTTTGCATACGTTAAGTGATATAATGCTGTAAATAAGTCTAGAGAATTAGTCTGACACATTTCTTCGTTTTGTTTTTTGAATGTAATGTTTTGATACATGAAACCGATTAAACCTTCATTAATTGTTATTTTATGTTGATTTTTTTTTGACTAGGAATATGTCTATGAAGTGTTCTGTTTCTGTTGTAAGGTTTTTTATATCCGTAAATGATAGGTTGTGATACTTGTTGATTGGTTCGAAACAGTAGTTTGAACTATAAATTACTTTTCCGGTTGACTTTTCCATTTGTTTGAAGATGGGTATCGGAAATGTTATGCATTTGTGGTGTTCTTTTTCAAGGTAGATTGATACTTTGTTATAAACCGGGTATAGTCTAGAGTAGTAGGGGCATCCTTTTGTACTGTTCATGAAGAAGGTAATGTCATTGTCTAAAATTGTATTAGTGTTTATTGTTAATTTGTTCGTATTTACATTTATTGTTTCTATATATTCCTTAAAGAATGGAGTTCCAAGTATGTTGTGATTACATTGAGTAACATAAAAATGAATGTTGAAGTTGTGTTGTATTTTGTTTCTGTTGTTTGATATTCTATCTGGTGTTAGATTTAATGTTATTGTTCCAAATGTTTCTATGGTTGTGTTATTTGCTGCTGTTAGTGTTTTGTTTGCTCGTTCGAGATGTATCTCAGGGTTGTTGTATTTTATTTCATTCCAAGTGTCTTCATTTAAGAGGCTTAATGTTGCTCCAGAGTCTAGTAGGAAATCAATTTCTAATATTGGTTTTTGCTTCGTAAAGTCTCGTTCGAATTTGTTACACTGATACGTTGGTAGTATCCATGTTGGGTTACTTTCTAGTGCATTCACTATAGTATTGCATGTGTCTTCGTTTGCATTATAAAATTTGTCAAGTATTTCTTGATCTTCATTTGATGATTCTGATGTGTATTCGTATTCATCAATGCCTGGTGGATCTTCATTTGGTCTATCTGTTTCTACATTATTTATTCTGCCTTCATTGTGACTATTGTTGTATCTGTTTCCATCTGTCCTTCCGTTTTTTGACTGATGTCTGTTATTTTGTTCTCGGTGTGACGAATGTCTTCTATCCGTTCTATTGTTATTGTTTGAATAATGTTTGTTATTGCTATTTGATCGTTGTCTGTATCTGTCAGTTCTATTTGAATCTCTGCTGTCGAATCTTTGTTTGTTATAATAATGATGATAATAATAATAATAATAATAATAATAATAATAATAATAATAATAATAATAATAATAATAATAATAATAATAATTATTATTATTATTATTATTATTATTATTATCATTATTATTATTATTCTTATTATTATTATTATTGTTATATGGTGATTGGTGCCTTGATTGACTACGGTTTGTGTATCTTCAGTTTGATCTACTATTGTTATATCTATTGTAACTATTGTTTCTGTTGTAGCTGTTTGTTCTACTTCTATTGAAATTGTTTCTGTTATAACTTGTGTTTCTATTATTATATTTGTTATTCGAATCGTTGTTTCTATTGTAATGTGACGTATTATTGTAGTTATTTCTTGATTGTGATCTATATGGTGTTCTAGTTCTTGAACTGTTGTATACTGGTGATGTTGATGGTAGTTGTCTTCCGTTGACATTGTTGGAATCGATTCTTCTGTTCGGTAAATTTTGGTTATTTCTCATATGTCCATAAAATGTTTTTTCTTTGGGTCTTGGTATGCTTTCTCGTCTTGGTCTTTTAAAACAACGGCCTTTTGTGTGACCGTGTGAACTACAGTAACTGCAAAATAGTGAGAATTTTGGTCTTCCTTTAAAATTTTTTCTATCATATGTGTTATTTATTCCGTTTAGAACGTTACAAATCGTTCCTTCAAATTGTTCCAAGTCATTTTGATTTAGGTCGTTTATATTATTACAAGCTAAGTTCATTTGTTTTAAGTCATCATTAATGTTATTTGTAGTTTGGTTAATTTCATATAAACGTTTATGATTGTTTGTTATTGTTCTTGTTAAGTCCATTTGGTCTGTTTTGTCAACTAGTGCTTTAAATGGCATTTCTGGTTCTCTTGGTGTTTGTTTATGGTTTGCATGTTTTTTCAATGCTGCTGTTTCAAGTTCGTTATCCAAACATCTTATGAATGTTTGATTCATTACACTATTTCTATAATCTTCTGTATATAGTGAATATGCTGTTTTGACAAGTGTTTCTATTCTTAGAGCAAGTTATCGTAATGATTCGTTTGTATATTTTTGTAACTGTTGTAATACTATTTTTGCTTGTTGTTTGATTTTTCTGAGTCAAACATATCGGAGAATTCTTTGCAAAATGTTTCCCAATCCAGTTTTGTTTCACTTGGTAGAGTTGAATACCATTTTGAGCTGGACCTTGTACTGTGTGTAATATTAAGGCTGCTCTTTTTACTTTCCGTTGGTGGTGTCCTGGTTTGTTTACTGGTTCTATACCACTGCTAAATATCATTGGTGCTACTATACTGTTTAGATATTCTTCGACGGTATATGCTGGATCTGTGCCATCAAATGGTCTTATTGTCGTTGGTACTGAACCACTGCTTATGTTTTGTTCAATTTGCGGTTCTTCGTTGATACTCATTGATGTCAATTGTTTATAGAATGGTAATGGGGGTTCTGTTACTGTTGTTTCTTTTTCTTCTGTTGTGTTTGAATTTGTTTTACTTGGGGTTGATCGTCGTGTCCTAATTTCATGCCTGTTATTTTGGATGTTATTGTTTTCTACATTTCTGTTTTCTGTTCGTGTAATATATTGTATATTAATGTCATTTATCGTTCTTTCGAATCTGTTAAACATTGATTGTAATGCTTCATCTTGTTTTATTTCCATATTTTCGTTTATTTGTCTGAATTTGTTTTCTATATTGTCTATTAATTTATTTGTATGATTTGTTACTTTTTCAGTAATTTCGTCTTTTAAATCATTATAATTGTACATTTGTTGTTCCCAATGCAAATCGTGATTTTCATTGTTTTCGTTTAATGAGCCGATATATGTATTATTTCTAATATATTCTTGGTTCATCGTTTGTTGAGTTTTCTTTCTAGCTCTCTGGTTTACTGTTGGTGGTATCCAGTTCCCAAATTTTATTTCTTTTTATTTTTCGTCTGAAACGGAAATATATATTTCGTCTACGTTTTGTTGGTTTCCGAACAGTTTTGACGTCAGTGGTTTGTGAGGTTTTATTGTTGATTTTTGTTTTGATTGTAGACTTGTGTTTACTTGAACGTCTTTTGGTGTTGACGTATTTGTTAGTGTTTCTGATAGGCTAAATGATGAGGAACCTATCTGTCCTTGATCCGTTATTCGTACATACTCTTCTAGTCCCTGTATGTAATTTATACTGTCCGAACAAATTTTTAATGTACTTTCGAAGTGTGGTGAATAGTACTCACCGTTCCAGATGTGTTTAAGTTCGTCATTCAGATTTTCATTTTCTTCGATGAATGTTTCTCCAAACTCTATTCGCTTTTCGTTAATGTGTTCAAAGTTATCTAACCAGAATAGGAATGTAAATTCGGAAATGATTTGAATAATATCAAACGTGGCTGTTTTTAATTCTGTTTTTAGTTCCATATTTTTTGTTAATCAATTATTGTAATTTATTATGTCGTTTCTGAGTTTATCGTTTACTGACTGTATTTGTTTTTGTTGTCCGTCTAAATATCCGATTGTGTTTCGAAGTAATTCGTATGATGTATTTGGTATTGCTGTTATTTTTAATCTGTCTTGTTTTTCTTCATGTCTTTTTAAGAATGTTCTAAACATATCTGATAGTTTTGTTTCATTTTGAAAATTATAAAACGTTTTCTTGTTTTTTGTTTCATCTGTTAATGTGAATATATAATGTTTGTTAAGTTGGTCTCTACCCAGTAGTATTACTGGTAGATAATGTGCTAGATGGTTTCTATGAATACTAATTTGTTGTATGTGTTTTGTTTCTTTGAAGAAGTTATTCTTCAGATTTATTAGTATTCTTTGTATTGTCTCGCGGTTTTCTAGCGGACAATCATCGGAGATTGTGAACGGTATTAAGTAGTTGTTAGCATTTGTTTGTTGTAGATAACTACTGGCCATTGTTATTGTTGTTCTGTTGTATCTGGATATTGTTTTGTTTAATTGTTACTCTTTCCGTTATGGAGAATAAAAGATGAAAACTTGTTATTTCAATATAGTCAGGCACTTGTCGCACCAGATAAAACGTGTGCTGAGGTAGGGTTACCTTGGGAGGTTACTGTACTTCTGTCTTATGGAGTCTCAAGAATATAGTACAATCTTAAGGCTTACCTGACTAACTAAAGTTCTAGATCTCTAGTCTGTTACTCTTCTATCTGAGCTTCAGCAGACAGTGCACCGGCCGAAATGCTAAAGTCTAACGTATATCTCAATACTAAAACAAGAGCGGAGTAGAGAGAGAGAAATATACTTTATTATTATATCAGGTCTGACTGGTACCGACTAAAGGGGTAGCGTGTTGTGTTACCAACGGGTAAACAATTAAACATTAAAAGGAAAGGTATTTCCATAATTTTAACCAATCATGGTTGAGTATTCTAGTTTATATTTATTAACATAAGTAATCCTCCAAATCCTTTTGTTGGAAGTCATCACTGACTCCACAATTGACGTTTTTACGCTCCAAGTAATTTTTCTAGCTGAAAATTCTCTCCATTAATGTTTTTTCTTGGTATATGTTTTCGTAATGCAAAATTAATTTTGAAAATGTTGTAGTAGTTTTTGCAACTTCTTTCATGTGTTTTTAAAATTCTCAGTCAGTTTTTAGTTTTTCGAGATTTAGGAGACAATTATTTTTTTAGGGCGTAATTGGAAACACTGGATGGTTTCTAGTTACAACCAAATAGTTTTGAAGTTAATAATCTGAGAAATGTTTGAAAATTTTCAATAAAATTCGACATTTTTTGCGACCGTTTTTGTCTTTTCTCTTTTCTGTCAATTTTTAGGATTTTTTAGGATTTGTGATTGTATTTTGTTAGTAGATATGTTTGGGTTTGTAAAATTTGGTTTTCCTGACATTGGCTCTAAAACTTAACTTTTTAAAAGAAATTTTGGCTAAGTTATACAACTTCATAAAATGTTATCATTTTTGCCTGCGCTTGTATTTTTTTAGGAGCAGACTGGTTTTTGCTGTCCCTTAATTTTTTTGCTAGTTATTTTAGCAAGGTTGATATGATTTTGATAACACAAGTTTGAGTAATATTGACAAATTGGCAATCTTTTTTGTATGATTTTCAAGGTCGTTTGATTTTTGTCGATTTAAATTTTCTTGAACTCAAGTCGTCAAATATTTTTTTTGAGATTACTCCTGCAATTTGTGTTTCGTAGAAATTGAAATCAGGAATCTGAGGTGACACCTCCTATAGTTGCATGCTTCTTCCTATAGTTGCATGCCTATTTATCCGTTTTCGATTACCATTTTTTTTCTCCTCGCGTTGTGAAATATGTCCATGAAAAGCGTTATATTAATTACGATTATCCTGAGAGTGTGCAAAGTTTGGATGCTGTTATTTTTTTCCTCTGTTTTTTGTTCGTCTTTTTTCTTCGTAATGGTCATTTCGTGTTTGGTAAGAAAACGAAGTTTCCAATTCATTCGCCACTCAATTGTTTTTTGTATTTCAGGACTTGATTTGACTTTTTTATTTCATCGTAAAAAAATTTCTTTCGCTTTGCTTCATTATGCCTATTTTGCGTTATTTCTTTATCTTTTCCAGGATTATTCATTCTTAGCCTATTCTGCTCAAAGTTCTTTCAAACAGCAGATGCTCAGAAAAGCAATCTAAAATAAAAAGAATTGTTATTAAAAAACAAAATCGAAAATAGATAGAAGATAAACACGTGCAAATTTAGATGCTCTCTACGCGATTTTTAGTCTTATAATTCCTAATGACCATATCTAACGCTTATTGGTGCCAATACTAGCACCTGTATCCTATTTTTATCAAACAAGAGATTGTATGAAAACAAAATCAAATCAAAATATTTCGCCCTTTGAAAAAAATTTTCTACACCATTCAATTTTTTTCAATGTCGGCTAATTTTCGGCCATTTTCTGGGTATTTTTTAAGCGACGCACTGTGTCTCTTTTTTGCTGGGATCAAAATTGCTTTCTCAAACTTGAGACCATAATGATCTTGGCAAACATAAACATCCAAACAGATTTTAACAGCAAAAACTTCTGTAATTAAAGGACATGATGCGCTTTAGAGGAGTTTCTTTTACTAATACGACTATAGTTTTTGTTTACATCCGCACGGATCACTGTAAGGCTATACCAGAACTGATTTGATTTATAGTACTTTTATTTTCCTAATTATTAGTTTTATTTATTTTATTATTAATATTATTATTATTTTTATTTTTATTAATATTATTATTACTATTATTAATATTATTATTTTTATTATTATTATTATTATTATTATTATTATTATTATTATTGTTATTATTATTATTCTTAGTATTACTAATATTATTATTGTTATACCCCAATCTGCGATCGTTGCTGATGGGTGTATTTGATATGGATTTCTCCGCTGGGGTGACACACGTTCCGAGTTCAATTGGACTATTGCATCTGATAATTGATTCCAATGGTGTTGTATAACGACGAGGCGTTATAGACTCCGAATGGAGAGAGTAATACCCACTCTACTCCAGGTCCACCTGGACTAATTTAGATAATTTGATAAAAACCAGTTGAAAAGTAAAACTAACTGTGTACTACTTAGACTCAACGATGCGATGAAGAACAGAACAAGTCATAAATCTTGAAATACGTTTTCCTTTCGATCTGCCATATGCAACTTAACTCGATGGCGTCATTCTATTTCTCTGCCTTGCAGATGCTTGATGAAGCAGAGTTTGAATGGTCTAAGCGACCTTGAACACAAGGTGCCAACAGTGCAACTGGCGTTGATATGACAAGTATATACAGACAATTTGAATATTTAGATAGCATATAGTTTCATAGTGTTTATAGGTAATACATTTAGTGCTTGGTTCCTGTGTAAGATGACTCCTGTGGAGACTTCCGTATCTCACTCTCCTCTCTTTAGATTCCAGTCCAAGGGATGGAATTGATTTCTCTTAAGTCTTCCTCGTTTGGGTCCGTCGACTCCGCCGTGGGCGAATTTGCAGGCGTCGCGTATACTGTGACTATTGACAATTCTGTGGTGTGCGGTGGTGTCGCCTGGTTGCTTGTTGTGTCTTGTGTTATTTCAATCGGTGATTGGATTGGTACATGAGTTGGATCGCTTGGTTGATCAGTTGTTATGAAGTCATTATGTGTATAACTGGTGTTGGAATTTGTTGATTCATTGTGTATTGGTTGTAATAGTGAGTTTATTTGGCCTACATTGCATCGTTGGTCTATGTTGCTCTGTGTTCCCGGAGTTAATAGGTCGGTGATTGTGCTGGTTGAGTTTATTTGTGGGGAATCGAGATAGATTATTTCTGGTGTAATTTTCGTTGTATTTGCTTCCACTTGTTGTGGTTGGTCATTCACTGCTCTGATACTTTCTACTGTTCAGTCCATTGTCGGTGACGATCTCTTTGATATAAATTGTGCCTCTTCTCCAATTGGAGTTATCGGAAGACTTTCGTTGCTCGTACTCATGAAACTTGGCGGATCATTGCTTACTGGAATCGGAATTTTTGGGTCGTTTGGTGATGTTGGTGTGATTTCTATTTTTTTGGTGTTTTTCGTCCTCTTGGACTTTGTCTGGGTCGAGTTTTAAAAAAGATCTGTTCGTTGGGCTGACATTTGGTTTCTTGATACTTGGATTGTTGGTGGCTAGTCCTTGTGGATTTTGTGGTTTTGGTGTAGTACTCGTAGTAGTTGATGTTGTTGTTGTTGTTGTTGTTGTTGATGTTGTTGTTGTTGTTGTTGTTGGATTGGACTTCGCTTTTCATTTTTTGTGTTGTTTTTGGCTGCTTGCAGATCTCTTGGGTTGAAGGAATTGGACTGGAATTGTCCTTTTGATTTTTTTCCGCATGTTTTTAGATTGGACTTTTGGTCTTTGATTTTCGTTTCTGGTTCTCTGTAGCCGACCTAATTATTTTTTCGGGATCCCAGCATGTATCTCTCTCTGTGTTTCTGTGTTGCCCCGATGGATTTGAGTTCTGGCAGTAATAGGTTCTGGCGTCGGTTTCTCCTCGCGATCTTTCATCTGCTGGGTGCGTCGTTCTTCGAGGCATTTTTTTTTGTTTCTTCATTATTACGGTTGTACTCTCCTACAGTCTTACACGCTACCATATGAATTAATCGTGGTTTCTTCTCTATGTTAGTTTCTGTGGAAGATAGTGATAATTTTTCTTCTTGTTTACTATTGCTAAGTTATTTTTTCTTAGAAGAGCGTTTTTTAGAGGAGTATCAATGTTTAGTGTTTGTGTGTGAGGTGTAATCGGTTGTTGTATCGTCTTCTATTATATTCCAAAGAGGAGCTAATGTGGGCCGTGGTTCTTTTGCTTTTGTTGCAATACGTTTTCTGGCGACGTTCATTTTTTAAGTTCTTCTGGTGGTTTTGTCTCCAGTGGGGAAGTGAAGTTCTGACGGTTTTATTTTAATGGACTTATCTCCAATGAATAGATTAATTTCTGATGGATTTATCTCACTTGATTTGGCTACAAATGGTTGGTCGTCGGATTTTTCACAGAGTTGGTAATTGGCCGATGTTACCCTTCTTGGGTGGCTATCCAAGTTTTGATTGTCGAGCTCAACTTCTTTGGTTCCGTCCAATATCCAAATTTGTTTTTCGGTCAATACTGGTTTTTACAAGATTCTCTTGTCTAAACAGTATTTTTGTAAGTTTTTGTGGTTTAGATTTTCTAGTTTAGGTTGAGTTTGTATTTCTGATAATTCCATGTTTGGTTTTCTACCGAAGTGTGTTTCAAAGTTGGTTTTGATTGTTTTGCTTGGTATTAGTCTAATATTTCGGATTATTTTGGCTAATTTTGTTGAGATTGATTCGCTTGTCCAATTTAGGTCATTTTCTAGTACACTCAATCTACCTTTGATGATTTGGATCAATCTTTCCAACATTCTTGTGCCTCTGTGGTTCCCGGTTGGCGCTAAAATCTTTTAATGTTTTTTCAGAAAATTGCGAACTGTCGCGATTTAAATGCTTGTGCTTGATCGCATCCTAAAGATTTGGGTATACCATGGTTTTTTCAATATTATTTCATGTAGTCTGTTGACGTTTTGGTTTCGCAGTTGTTGAAACATTCCCCCGATGTGTAGCGTTAAAGATGGTCAACTGTCACTATTATGTAGTTGTTGGTATAGTTATTACATGATATTGTTCCTGCGAAGTCCATTTGGACTTCTAAGTTCGGTTCACTTGATTCATTTAATGTTCCTGGATTTTGTTTGGGGAGCATAGAATTTAAGTTTTTACAAGATTCAATGCAGTGTCTGCAATTTTGAGCTTCTATGACGAGTTTTGAGTGTATGTTCGGAAACCAGATTATTTGAGCTAGGGCGAGCATTCCCGCCCATCCTGGATGTTTTTGATGTATCGATAACTAGCTGTTCCAGAGAACGAGGTATCATCATCTTGTTATCGTTGATTAAAAAATCCGTTGAAGCAGTACTAAGGTCCCTTTGGATTTTGAAAAATTTCGACTTAATTAATTTTAAAGTGTTCCACTCTCTTTCTTTACCACTTTCAAGATTGGTTCCAGGTACTTCTTTGTTGCTGTTCCAATGATTTGCTCGTTGAAGATCTGCTTCATGCTATCTCTAATAGGGATGGAAAAGGTTCATTCGCCGCTGTAATTAAGTGTTTCTTGCTTCTCGAGATTGAGAGCCAGCAGACTCTTGCCTTTATTGGTGACAAGTTTCGTTTGAGTACTTGTTGAAATTAGGTTGGGTGAGTGGCGTCTTTGTTCCTGGAATGTGTTGTAGGGGTAGTCCATTGGACTGTTCGGGAATGTGTTGTCCATTTTGTCTTGAAGTTTGTTTTTGTTGGGTCCTCTATGTCGTTTAGTAATATGTGAATCAAATGGTTTTTTCTTGATTCTTCCATGTGGTAATTGCAATAATTTGCGGATTAAGTTTATGTTTTTTCTGTGTTAAACTGTTTTTGATTGCGTTATGTTTTATAGAGTTTAGATTTTGGAGTATTCTGTTTGAATTTATGAATGAGTAGTGCTACTGATTTTCAGAGTGGAAACTGCGAAAAACAGTTGAGTTATGTTTGCTTTGTGTGCTTTGGGTTATTACGTCAACCCGTTGTTCTTTTGTAAGTTCTAAAATTTGATTGGTTGAACTAGTCCATTTTAGATAGTTCTTTCAGAAATTTAAGTGAATGGTTTCGATTGTGTCAATGACAAACCTTTCGCCACATGAGTCCAACGGACTAGCTTTACCAGTTGGTTGTCTGCTTAGATAATCGGCGAATCCCATGCTTTCTCCTGGTAAATGCATTACGTCAAATTGAAAAGGAAAAATTCTATCTATCCATCGTGTTAAATGACTTGATGGGTTTTATCTCCTCTGTTATTTTTAAAGGCTAAAAGGAGAGTTTGTGATCAGTTTGGAGAATGAATTTTTTGCCATAAAGTAATATTTAATATTCAAGAGTCCAAACTACGGCTAGCAATTCAACTTCGTTTGTGCTGTATCTTTGCTACGATTGGTTTGAGAAGCGACCGGCGTGTGCAACTGGTTTCCAATAGGAGTTGAGTTTTTGTTCTAAACATGCGCCCAATCCTATTTTGCTTGTGTCACTTTGTACTCTTGTTTCTCTTTATACATCGAAATGTTTATTTTATGTTTTGCTTGATATTTCTACTTATATTTTTTCGAGCGTTTGGTTGGTCAATTTTTTTTGCTTTGTGCTGTTGCGTTTGATTTTGATAGCAAAGGCCTCAACGGCTCTGATAATGATGCTATGTTAAGAACGAATTTAATTAGATGTTTAATGCACGCCACAAAGATCTTAGTTGATTAAAGGTTCTTGGTGGCTCCAGTTGGAGTATTGTTTCAATTTCTTAGTTGTTGGGGTTATTCCATCTGTTGTTATTTTGTAACTTAGAAACGTGATTGTCTTTTCCCAAATTTTCTTCGATTAGTAGATTTAATGCTTTGTCTAGTTCGTTTTCATGATCTGATAACGATTCTTTTGTACATAGTAGGAGGTCGAAGAATGTAAACTCTGATGTTAATGAGTCTAATATTCTGTCAATTTTCTCCAGGAACGCGGCCGGCATATCTGTTAGTCCGTAGAATCCGTTAAGGAATCTGTATGTACCAGTTGCTGCTCTACCGAGTATATTGAAGTTACAGTGCTTTTGGTTTTCATCGTCCAATGGAGTTTAGCTATATGCATATTATAGATCACGTTTTAAAAAAAAATTACCTGAAGATTTTTTCCCTTCGGAGATGTAAATTGCTACCGAGTCATTGATGTTGTCAATGCTTTTCATATAATATTTGTTTTTCTGTTTTGCGTCATTGAGTTTTTTTAAATCTAGTGCAACTTTTATGCTTTTGTCATTTTTGGCTGTTATTAGCACTGGGCTTATGGAATGTTCGTCTGAGCCTTTGTCTAATTTCACAATTTGTTTGTCGTCAATCCGTTTTTTGAGTCCTTGTTCTACTTTTTCCAACGAATTGAGAGTTACGCTTCTGCCTTTGTTTTGTTACGGTATGAAATTTTCTTTCTTCTTGGATTTTGCTACATGGTTTTTTGATCTACTTAGGCGCGTGCAAAGGTGTGGATATTTCTGGAATACCCATTTTATAATGTTTATCTCCGTTTTCTTATTGGATATGTTATATATTTTTGCATTTTGTTTTGTTTGTGAGATGTTAGTTGTATTACTAACTTTGGAGTATGTCACGTCCTCTTATTTCGTTCGTTTTTGATGAAACAAGAAGGGTTTTGGGCTCTCTGTGATCTTGAATAAAGTTCCAAATTGATTACTTCTTCTGTTTTGACATCATTGTTGTTGAAACATCTGTATTTGTTTGTTTGTTTGTATTATTCGATTCTTTTCTCTCTTTCTGTTTTGATGTTCATGAGTGATCTCGGTTATCCTGTATCCTCTAACCAATGTATATCATTTTTTTGTTCGTGTTTCTACCCAAAATCCAACGTCCTATTCTCGGTTGATGTTTAATTTTTTTAAAATCTCAAATGATTTCGGTGTTAAAAAATTTACGTTGTCCAATTCTTCTGCTTGTTCTCTTATGTAACGTGCTGCTTCTGCATCAATTGTTTCTTCGTCTTTGTTTCTGATATTCCTGCTCTTTGACGTGTCTTACTCTACTTTGTTGTCTATTTTTGTTGAAACCAGTGGTTGATTGTTAGTAATTCGTGGATTTGAGTTGTTGAATCTGCTAACTAATTTTTTTGTTGATCTGCAAACTACCGCAAAGTGTCCTGGTTTTTCGCAAGAGTTAAATGTTGCGATTTTGGCCAGATATGTTCTTAAGTGATTAGTTTCCAATTTTTTCCGCATTTCCAGCATTGGGGATTGTTTTGCTGACTTCTTGGTTGTTGTTTATCTTCTATAAACATTGGATTATTAGTGTTTTGTATTTTGTTGTTTTTTTTGTATGATACTGGTGACCAATTGTTTCACTTGTTATTAGCTCTTGATATTTCTTGTTGGTTAGCTTGGCCCCTTTCTCTTTGTTATGGCTTAGTTTAAAACTTGTACATGACTACGGACCTCCGATAGGAGTTCCATTTGAATATTTGAGTTTTTCAAGTCAGCAATAAAAAGGTCTTTGAAAATTTCCTCTTCCAATACTCTGAAGACACAATATGAGCCCAGTTCTCGTAGTCTGCTCTAAATTGTATCAAATGTTTCGTTTGATTGTTGTGTTGTGCTGTGTTGAAAAATTGGAATCTGGCGAATTTTATGTTTCGTGGTAACGTAAATATTATGTTTAATCCGTTTACCAATTCGTTTATTGTGCATCTATCGATTCTTGTATGAGGAATCCTTTGATGAAATATTCTGTTAGCTTCAGCTCCTGGCGATAGTAGATTAGACTGTTCACATTACTGTCTGCCTCGTCTCATGATTTTCTGCCAATCATTGCTTCCTTTCTTTCGATTGACAGGCATTCGTTTTCGCAATCCACTTTTCTCTTTTCTGTTTCTTCTCTAGCTCTGAATTCATTGTTAGTCTCGCCATCCCTTGAATTTTTGTAGGATGGCGAGGGCAGGTAAAATAGGTCCTTTCTTCCGGGTTTTAGTTTTAGTAGTTTTTCTATTGGAATGCTTTATTTGGCAATAATTGCAAAATTTGTGAGTTTCCATTCATTTTGTCCACTGTACATTTGGGTTAGCTCTGCTCTCCCAGAATTGTGGTTGACCTAATGGTGTTCATGAAGCTGACTGCACAATGTTATACCCCAATCTGCGATCGTTGCTTATGGGTGTTTTTGATATGTATTTGATATGGATTTCTCCGCTGGGGTAATACACTTTCCAAGTCCAACTGGACTTTTGAATGTGCTAATTGATTCCAATGGTGTTGTATAAGGACGGGGCGTATTAGACTTCGAATGGAGAGAGTTATACCCACTCTCCTCCAAGTCCACGTATACTAATTTAGATAGTTTGATAAAAACAGTTGGAAAGTAAACTAACTGTGTACTACTTAGACTCAACGATGCGATGAAGAACAGAACAAGGCATAACACTTGAAATACGTTTTCCTTTCGATCTGCCATATGCAACTTAATTCGACTGCGTCATTCTATTTCTCTGCCTTGCAGATGCTTGATGAAGCAATGTTTGAATGGTCTACGTGACCTTGAAAAAAAGTGCCAACAGTGCAGCTGTGGCGTTGATGGAATACGTATATACAGACAATTTGAATATTTATGTAACATATAGTTTAATAGTGTTTATAGGTAATACATATAGTGCCTGGTTCCTGTGTGAGATGACTCCTGTGGAGACTTCCGTATCTCACTCTCCCCTCTTTAGATTCCAGTTCGAAGGATGGAATTGATTTATTTTAAGTCCTCCTCGTTCGGGTCCGAAATCGACGCCGCCGGTGGTGAATTTGGTGGCGTCGCGTATACAGTGACCATTGACGATTCTGTTGTGTGCGGTGGTGTCGCTTGATTGCTTGTTGTGTCTGTTGTTTCAATCGCTGCTTGTTTTGTTGCTTGAATTGGATCGCTTGGTTGATCAGTTGGTATGAAGTCATTGTGTGTATAACTGTTGTTGGAATTTGGCGATTCAATGTGTGTTGGTTGTGATAGTGAGTTTGTTTGGTCTACATTGCATGTTGGTCTATGTTGCCTTGTGTTCCCGGAGTTACAAGGTAGATGGCTGTGTTGGTTGAGTTTGTTTGCGGGTAATCGAGACAGATTATTTCTAGTGTAATTTTTGTTGTATTTGCTTCCTCTTGTTGTGGTTGGTTATTCACTGCTCTTTTATTATTGCGTCTGCTAATTGGTTCCAATGGCGTTGTATGACGACGGGGCGTTATAGACCCCACTCTCCACTCAAAGTTTGAATCGTCTAAGTGACCTTGAACACAAAATGCCAACAGTGCACTTGTGGCGTTGATATGATACGTATGTACAGACAATTTGAAGAATTTGTAACAAATAGTTCAATAGTGTTTATAGGCAATTCTTTTAGTGCTTGCTTCCTGTGTAACATGACTCCTGTGGAGACTTCCGTATCTCACTCTCCTCTCTTTAGATTCCAGTCCAAGATATGGAATTGATTTCTCTTAAGTCTTCCTCGTTTGGTTCCGCCGGCTCCGCCGTGGGCGAATTTGAAGGCGTCTTGTATACGGTGACTATTGACAATTCTGTGGAGTGCGTTGGTGTCACTTGGTTGCTTATTGTGTCTTGTGTTATTTCAACGGCTGCTTGGATTGGTGCTTGAGTTGGATCGCTTGGTTGATCAGTTCTTAGGAAGTCATTGTGTGTACAACTGTTGTTGGAATTTGGTGAGTCGTTGTGTATTGGTTGTAATAGTGAGTTTGTTTGGCCTACTTTGCATGATTGGTCTATGTTGCCCTGTGTTCCCGGAGTTACAAGGCCGATGGTTGTGTTGGTTGAGTTTTTTTGCGGGTTATTGAGATAGGTTATTTCTAGTGTAATTTTTGTTGTGTTTGCTTCCTCTTGTTGTGGTTGTTTTTTCACTGCTCTTTTATTATTTCGTCTGCTAATTGATTCCAATGGCGTTGTATGACGACGGGGCGTTATAGACCCCACTCTCCTCTCAAAGTTTGAATCGTCTAAGTGACCTTGAACACAAAGTGCCAACAGTGCACTTGTGGCGTTGATATGATACGTATGTACAGACAATTTGAATAATTTGTAACATATAGTTCAATAGTGTTTATAGGTAATTCTTTTAGTGCTTGGTTCCTGTGTAACATGACTCCTGTGGAGACTTCCGTATCTCACTCGCCTCTCTTTAGATTCCAGTCCAAGAGTTGGAACTGATTTCTCCTAAGTCTTCCTCGTTTGGGTCCGTCGACTCCGCCGTGGGCGAGTTTGCTGGCGTCGCGTATACGGTGAGCATTGACAATTCTGTTGTGTGTGGTGGTGTCACTTGGCTGCTTGTTGTGTCCTGGGTTATTTCAATCGCTGCTTGGATTGCTGCTTGAGTTGGGTCGTTTGGTTGATCAGTTGTTATGAAATCATTGTGTGTAAAACTGTCGTTGGAATTTGGTGAGTCGTTGTGTATTGGTTGTAATAGTTAGTTTGTTTGGCCTACATTGCATGGATGGTCTATGTTGTCCTGTGTTCCCGGAGTTACAAGGTCGATGGTTGTGTTGGTTGAGTTTGTTTGTGGGTAATCGAGATAAATTATTTCTAGTGTAATTTTTGTGATATTTGCTTCCTCTTGTTGTGGTTGGTTATTCACTGCTCTTCCATTATTGCATCTGCTGATTGATTCCAAGGGTGTTGCATAACGACGGGGCGTTTTGGACTCCACTCTTATCTTAAAGTTTGAATCGTCTAAGTAACCTTGAACACAGAGTGCCAACAGTGCCACTGTGACGTTGATATGATACGTATGTACAGACAATTTGAATAAATATGTAACATATTGTTCAATAGTGTTTATAGGTAATTCTTTTAGTGCTTGGCTCCCGTGTGAGATTACTATTTCTATTATTATTTTTATTATTATTATTATTATTATTATTATTATTGTTATTATTAGTATTATTATTATTATTGTTTTTAATATTATTATTATTAATATTATTATTATTATTATTATTATTATTATTATTATTATTATTATTATTATTATTATTATTCTTATTATTATGACTATGATTATGATTCTTATTTTTAATATTATTATTGTTATTATTATTGTTTAGTAGGATTATTGTCTAATTATTTCTTCAGTAGGATCTTTTCCGTTTGTGCCCCAAGCTTAGTGGGCACATATTTTTTGCACCACCCAGACGCACGTGTCATATTATAAATTAATATTTTACTATGTATTGGCACGTGCTCTTTTACTGGGGGGATCATAATGTACGGGGGGAGATTTTTGTTATTATTTTTATTATTATTTCTATTATTATTATTATTATTATTATTATTATTATTATTATTATTATTATTATTATTATTATTATTATTATTATTTTTATGAATTTTTTATTACTATTATTATTATTAGTTTTTATATTATTATTAATATTATTATTTTTTAAATTAGTTTTTAAGAAATTAATTTTGGTATTATTGTCAATAAAATTTTTTTTATGGTTATTTTTAACTTTACTAAATCAAAACTATTTTTTGAACAATAGTAAATTATTGCTCTCACACGTAGTTCGCAGCAATTATTTTAGTCCGGTGTTCCTTTTTATGCTCTTTTTTGCTCGACCGATATTTTGTCTGACCCGTTTGATTTTTTGTCCGCAAAAGTGGTATAAACAGGTAAGGCTTGTAGGAATTAGTTCAAATAATCTTAGTTATTAGTATTTTTTATAATAATAATAACAATGGTAATAACAATAATAATAATATTGATAATAATAATAATAATAATAATAATAATAATAATAATAATAATAATAATAATAATAATAATAATAATAATAATAATAATAATAATAGCTATTGTTATTATTGCTATTAATATTATTATTATCATTATTATTATTATTATTATTATTATTATTATTTTTATTATTATTATTATTATTATTATTATTATTATTATTGTCATTATTTTTATTATTATCGTTAATTTATTAAAATTAATATTACTAATATTATTGTTTGATTTTTTATTGTGATTGTTACTACTATTATTATTAGTCTTTTTATTTTTATTTTTGTTATTATTAATAATTTTACTATTCATATTATTTAATTTTTCTTCAGTAGGATCTTTTCCGTTTGTGACCGCCAGCTTAGTGAGCGCATGCTATTTGCATTTACCAGACACACGTGCCATATTATTACAAAATTCTTTACTATGTGATGGCATGTGCTCTTTTACTGGGGGTTCATAATGTACGGGGGGGGGGGGGGGAGATTTTTGGTTATCATCTTATTTATTATTTTTGTTATTTTTATTGTTAGTTCTATGAATATTATTATTGTTATTATTATTATGATTATTATTTTTTTTGTTAATATTATTATTATTATTTTATTATTATTGTTATAATTATTTTTATTACTATTGTGATATCGGTCTAGCCGAATCATTAAAATTTTACTTGTAACCAAGCCCTAAAAGTGTTTATTATTCTATCTATAAACAGGTATGATGTATAACTAACTGCATTGCACTTATATTATCTCCGAAAGGAGTTTGAGTTGTTGTTTACTTTCACGCCTGCAAATTAGCAGATAACTTAACGTAGTGCTGAGTCAACTTGTCTGCTAAGTGCGGACGCAATTAAACTGTCATAGAAAGTAGTCACTCGAGGCCAAGAATATAGTGTTAAACTTAATTCTTTTCAAAGACAAAAGTTCACAATAAATTCCAACTGGAGTTATCAAGATCAGATAGTATTCGAGAACAACATTCTCGAAGTCTCCACTGGGACACCTCCATAGACAACATCGATAGATCTCATGATCACAGTTTGGTTGACACTCCAAGCGGATACATGGCGTACGCACAAAACGCGGGAGATAACATGGCGCAGTCACAAATAAAAGCTCCACTCGGAGTCCCCGTATTTTGGGAGTCAGGGGCAAATCCCCCGTCAGAATGGAGCACGTGGTTTGGTACATTAAAAAAGGCCATAATGGCCAGAGACAACCTACAAGTTGACAAACTGTTGAAACTCAAACCGACCAGAGCGGAATTATTCTACCCAACCCTCCCAACTTACGAAGAAGCCTTCGATGGAGAAACTGAGGACAAAAAAAGACAGAAGGAACAACGTAATGAACGTAGTAAAGTGGACTGGGAGAATGAGTGTAAACAAATCGATCGAAAAGGACCGATGATAGACAGAATCCCCTCGGACGAGGCAGACCTAAAAGTCAACAGCCGGATATATCTCTCCCTAGGATCGGAAGGCAGCAGAACATATCATCAAAGAAACCCTCATACAAGAATAGAACGTTGCACAACTAACGAATTGGTTCACGAATTGGCACTTACATTCACCAGACCACGAAACACAACATTCGACCGCTTCCAGTGTTTCAAAGCGATGCAGCAATCGGACGAATCCCTCGAAACTTTCTACAGTAGACTCCGCGAACTTGGAGCCCATTGCAGATTCGGACAACTCGAAGAAGACCTCATAAAAGTTTTTTTATATCTAATATGATAAGTTCCAATATCCAAATGGAATTACTCCCAGAAGTTAGAACACCACAACAGGCCCTCAATTACGCCGTAAATAGAGAAAGAGGGCAAGCCAACCGACAGGAAATCCTGAGGGCAAATACGAGCTGGAACACAGTCTCATACGTTAGACAAAATAACCCAAGACCACAAACGTCAAACACCCAACAAAAATCATCAGCATGCTGGAAATGTGGGAACACATTTTCGATGGTGGTCAACAACAGACCAGACGAGTGAAACATACAAAAAATGAAACACATGAAAGCGACCAAACAGAGGAAAGCGTAGATGCCGAGGCCGCTCTGTATATAAAACAACTCCATGAGGACTGGGCTAACATTAATCTAATACGCCCTACGGAATTCACACAAACGAAAAACGATGAAGTCAACAAAGATCCATATGGATAATTTTGGGTAGAAACAACAACAGGTCAAAATAAAATACAGTGGCTAGCAGACACCGGTTCTCCAAGGTCGTTTATGAACGTAGATCTGGCAAATAAACTACAAAAGGAGATTCCAAACACCAAAATAATGGAATAAACAGAAAACACAATCTACAAAAGCTTCACAAACAACAAAATAGAAATAAAAGGAGTATCTCAATCAATCTAAAGTCGGGATCCTGGACAGCTAAAGCATGCAGAGTACTCATATTCGAAAACAGAACGAACAACATTATGGGGAGAGACATACTCACAAAACTCGGCATCACACTCAGCGCACACAAAAAACCCTGTAAGACAATTAACCTAATTTCAATTATCCAAACGGAGAAGAACATCATAAAGTGGATATTTCAAAAATACCCACACCTATGTACAAGATTGTGACGGTCCACTGGGACACTTCCATAGACAATATAGATAGATCTCATGATCACAGTTTAGTTGACACTCCAAGCGGATACATGGCGTACGGACAAAACGCGGGGGATAACATGGCGCAGTCACAAATAAAAACTCCACTCGGAGTCCCCGTATTTTGGGAGTCAGGGGCAAATCCCCCGTCAGAATGGAGCACGTGGTTTGATACATTTAAAAGGCCATAACAGCCAGAGACAACCTACAAGTTGACAAACTGTTGAAACTCAAACCGACAAGAGCGGAATTATTCTACACAACCCTCCCAACTTACAAAGAAGCCTTCGACGGAGAAACTGAGGACGAAAGAAGACAGAGGGAACAACGTAATGAACGTAGAAAATTGGACTGGGAGAATGAGTGTAAACAAATCGAGCAAAAAGGACCGATGATAGACAGAATCCTCTGGGACGAGGCAGACCTAAAAGTCAAAAGCCGGATATATCTCTCCCTAGGATCGGAAGGCAGCAGAACACATCATCAAAGAAACCCTCATACAAGAATAAAACGTTGCACAACTAACGAATTAGTTAACGAATTGGCACTTACATTCACCAGTCCACGAAACACAACATTCGACCGCTTCCAGTGTTTCAAAGCGATGCAGCAATTGGACGGATCCCTCGAAACTTTCTACAGTAGACTCCGCGAACTTGGAGCCCATCGCAGATTCGAACAACAACTCGAAGAAGACCTCATAAAAAGTCTATTTATATCTATTATGAGAAGTTCCAATATCCAAATAGAAATACTCTCAGAAGTTAGGACCCCACAACAGGCCCTCAATTACGCCGTGAATATAGAAAGAGGGCAAGCCAACCAACAGGAAATCCTGAGGTCAAATACGAGCTGGAACACAGTCTCATACGTTAGACAAAATAAACCAAGACCACAAACGTCAAACACCCAACAAAAATCATCAGCATGCTGGAAATGCGGAAACACATTTTCGATGGTGGTCAACAACAGACCAGACGAGTGAAACATACAAAAAATGAAACACATGAAAGCGACCAAACAGAGGAAAGCGTAGATGCCGATGCCGCTCTGTATATAAAACAACTCCATGAGGACTGGGCTAACATTAATCTAATACGCCCTACGGAATTCACACAAACGAAAAACGATGAAGTCAACAAAGATCCATATGGATAATTTTGGGTAGAAACAGCAACAGGTCAAAATAAAATACAGTAGCTAGCAGACACCGGTTCTCCAAGGTCGTTTATGAACGTGGATCTGGCAAATAAACTACAAAAGGAGATTCCAAACACCAAAATAATGGAATAAACAGAAAACACAATCTACAAAAGCTTCACAAACAACAAAATAGAAATAAAAGGAGTATCTCAATTAATCTAAAGTCGGGATCCTGGACAGCTAAAGCATGCAGAGTACTCATATTCGAAAACAGAACGAACAACATTATGGGGAGAGACATGCTCACAAAACTCGGCATCACACTCAGCGCACACACAAAACCCTGTAACACAATTAACCTAATTTCAATTATCCAAACGGAGAAAAGCATCATAAAGTGGATATTTCAAAAATACCCACACCTATGTACAAGATTGGGACGGTCCAAAAATCATATCGCAAAATCGATATTCAAATCACAATACACCCCATCCCAACATAGAGGAAGAAGAGTTCCACTCCACCTACTCGACAAAGTGGAACAGGAATTACAAAAACTTATCGACGAAAAACAAATCATAGAATTAGACAAATTCTCAGACGAACTATTTATAAGCCCGGTAGGGATAACAGTAAAGAAAGACAAAACAGTAAAAAAAGCACTTGATTCCAAAAAACTAAACGATGCCATTCACAGAAACACATATCAAATGCAAAGCATCGACCACTTAATTGACTCGGTAGCAGTACTCATTTCAGAAAGAAAAAACAAACCAGGGCAATACTTCTTCTCCAAGACTGACCCAAAATTTGCATACAGTGAAATACCTCTAGACCAGAATATCAAAAAACACTGTAATTTCGAAAAGTGACAGGCACATATAGATTCATAAACGGATTCTATGGGCTGACTGACATGCCAGCCACGTTCCATAAAACCATAGACAAAACACTACTCGACATAAGAACAAAATTCGCATATCTAGACGACCTCCTAATAATTACAAAAGGATCCTTAGGAGAACACAAAAAGGAGCTACACAGAATAATGCAGAGATTAAACGACGAAAATCTAGCCATCAACCTACAGAAATGCGAATTTGCCAAGGAACATATAACATGGTCAGGATTCGTAGTTACTCCAAATGGAGTAACCCCAACAAAACAAAAATGCGATGCAATCATATACCTAGATAATCCGAAAAAACTTAAACAATTGAGATCATTTATGAGCTGTGTACATCACCTAACAGAATCATACCAAACCTGGCAAGAATCTCAGAACCCCTAAGACCATTGCTATCAAAAGCAAACACAAAATCACAGAACAAACTAGACTGGAAAGACAAACCCACAGAAGCGTTCAATGAAATCAAATCTCATATAAAACAAATAACAGAAAACAAACACTTCGACACATCGAAACAAACAAGAGTTTGATCTGACGCCAGTAAAAAAGGTCTAGGAGCCTGTCTAGAACAAAATGTCGGCAACACTTGGAAAACGATCGCTTTCGCAAGTAGTTTCTTAAACAAACTTGAATCACGCTATAGCACTAAAGAACTAGAACTACTAGCAGTAGTATGGTCCTTAGAACATTTTAAATACTACCTATACGGTACAGAATTCATACTCCAAACGGATCATCAAGCGCTACTTACAGCACTCAAAGAAAATAGATGCAACAAAACCTACCAAAGTAGATTAACACGCTTATTACCATTCCATTTTTCAGTTAAACACGTCCCCGGCAAAAACAAGGGGTTTGCAGACTACTTAAGTAGAAATCCAACAGGAGAAGCAATTTCACCTTCAGACGAAGACAAAAACTTCGTCATAAATACAATAGAGGAAACAAAATTCTTCTTACTACGCAATGCGCTGACTCCAAATGGAGCAAACAACCAATCAATCAAAATACAGACATAAAACAAGTCAAGAATGACGTAATTAATCCAAAACGCGTAATCAGCAAAACAAACAACGCTCCTTGCCTTAACACGCTTACAATTCAGTCAAACATTAATTCTCACTTCCCTACTTCAAAATTTACAAATTCAGAAATTACATACTAACCATTAAACGAAAACATTGTCGAATAACAATCAGACGGAATCCAACAAAAGAGACATTTAACATCCCTATCAAACAAAGATATAGAGCCCCAAACAAAAAACCCCAAATGTAGCAACCTAGTAATTCCAAATTATTTACTAATTCCAGTACCCAAACAGATTATAACTCAAATAAAGTCAAAGGACTCGACCCTATAGACCATACTAAACATGCAGAGTTATTTGATGCTTATAATGACTTACCAACTCCATCTTACAGAGAAAACTTGAACAAAGTCTTCAATGAGGAATTCCTTGCGGAAGTTTCACAACGAGAATTAAAACCAATTATAGATCTAGTTAAAACACAAAATTGGGACGATTTGAAAAAAATAAATTAATTATACTTTCGTATTAGACGTGATTTATCCGTAACTCCCTCTAATTGCTTATTGTACGAGAACCGACTAGCTATTCCAGTAAAACTTAAACAATTAGTACTTGACACGATCCATCATAAACACCCAGGACAAGTTGGGATGCTAGCTCTAGCGGAACTAGTGTGGTTGCCGCATATCCACTCAGAGATATTATCGAAAGCCAAAGCCTGCCGCCATTGTACCGATAGAAGTAAAAACCTAAAAGCTATCTTTCCAACAAACCAGTTGGGGAACCTACCTAAAATAAAAGAACCAAATGAAGAAATCCAAATGGATTTCGCAGGACCAATCCCGTACAAAAATAACACACAAAATAACTACATCCTAGTAACAGATGATAGACTATCACGATTCCCCCATGCGGAAACATTCCGTAAATGCGATACGGAAACTGCCATAGAGTACCTAGAAAAATATTGCAAAATACATGGAATCCCTAGATCGATAAGATGTGATCAAGCTCAAGCATTTAAAGCAAAAAAAATTGAAATATTTTGAAAAAATAGGAACATAAAACTAATCCCGCAACAGCTGGAGATCACCGAGGAACAGGTATGTTTGAACGACTTTTTCAAACGATCAAAAGACGATTAGCTGTATTAGATATTGACCCCAATTGGAGCTCAGAAACACTAAGTTCGAGACTAGCTAATATTATTGAAAACATTAGACTCATACCGAGCAAAACCACAAGGTAACTCCATTTGAGGCACACTTTTGTAGAAAACCAAACACGGAACACTCAAACATGCTAACAAAGCCCTCAACAAAAAACTTATCTTACCATAAACTAAAAAGTCGTTGTTTAGACAAGCAACTACTCGAACTCGATACGCTAACACAAGAGGATATGTGGAGGCTAGATGGAAAATCTGAAGATGAGTTAGACATTCAAAACAGAACAGATGCCTCCCAAGTGCCTCCCCACAAAAAATAGATTCTGATGACTCAGAAAATCTACCACTAAGCAGAAACACTCCACGTAAGATCTCTCCATCCGAAATTCATTTCTCAATCAGAGATAAAAACAACAAAAATTAAATATAAAAAGAAAAACGTTGCTCGCAAATCCATAGCGAGAAAAACTAAAGAGCCAAGAAATACGCTAGCACCCCAATGGAACATAACTCCAGATGGAACCATAACCAACTATACTCCACACACAATTACCATAGACACTCCGTTACGGAAAATCAAAGTAATTCGGAAAAATGATATTGCTATAGCTACGGAAACAAAGCCCATACAAGAACCAAAACCAAGATTAATACACATGGTAACATGTAAAACCATAGGGGAATATAAAAGGAACCAAGAAAAGATACGTAAATTACTTTTCGAAGAAGCAAGAGCCCTAAAAGCCACAAGCAAGCCCCTTGCTACAAGATGCCCACAAGACATCAGCAAATATAACTCGGATGCCAATGGCATACCCGGACCATCTAGCATTCCAACGAGAAGCAACGCTAACGCAACCAAGAAAGACTCGGAACAAAAGGACAGTAAACAAACCAAGAAAAAAACATCCACAACGAAGAATGCCAACACCAGAACACGCTGGTCAAGAGACAAACTAATTCAAATAGCAACTGAGAATCAAAAACAACAACAAAGGACAGCCCCAAAAACTCCAAAAGGAGTCAGCAAAGTAAAAACAAGCATAGTACACCGCTGACAAACTTCAACAAACAAGCTAAACAAGCGGCAATTCAAGAAAGTATGAACGCTAACTCCACTCGGAGAAAGCAACGCACAACCTCGGACGCAGACACATCCAAATGATCTTTCGTAATCTTCAACACAACCGACCCAAAACCAAAATCAATTAAAGTATTCAACATCGACGCGGACTCTCACGACGATCAATCGTATGAAATAGTTACGAGCAACAATCCGGAAGACTTCATGGAAACAAGTCCACTAAGCCCAAGCACACAAGTACAACCTATCATAACCGCATCATCGACGCTAAAGGACAAAGCCGAACTCAACACACAAGACAAGATTGAACTTTCAAGTTCCACGAAAAAGATTGATAAGGTAACAGAGAAAATTTATTCATTCAACTCAAGGAAACAGGATAGCGAGACAGCAGAGAAAACAGACAACACCAGACCCCAAGTAGAACGACAAATAGTGTATCTCGATTCGTCAAATTCTACAAACCAAACGGTTTACATGACAAACAATGCACCGGATATTGACCCAAACAACGATATGGTCACCGATCAAGTAACGCAACTCCACACGGAACCAAATCCGACGGGAACACCAGTACCTGATGCCAAAAGCCTGGTGGTCGAGAGCAATCCCAAACCAAATGGCAACATGGAACAACTCCAAATGGAGAAAGCATACAGCCGGGCCAGCTCACTCACATATAAAACAGCTGCCTCATCGGCTCACACAGACTCAATCTCCGACCTGAACGAGGAAGGCCTGCAAGCATTGAACGAAATCCCATGGTATGTGATTTCTTCAACAGAGGGGGAATGTGATACCGGTCTAGCCGAATCATTAAAACTTTACTTGTAACCAAGCCCGAAGAGTATTTATTATTCTATCTATAAACATGTAAGATATATAACTAACTGCATTGTTGCATTGTACATATGTTATCTGCGAAAAGAGTTTGAGTTGTTGTTCACTTTCACGCCTGTAAACTAGCAGGAAGTAACTTAACGTGGTGTTGAGTCAACACGTCTGCTAAGTTCAGACGAAATTAAACTGTCATGGAAAGCAGTCACTCGTGTCCAAGAAAATAGTGTTAAACCTAATTCTTTTCAAAGACAAAAGTTCACAATAAGTTCCAACTGGTGTTATCAAGATCAGATAGTATTCGAGAACAACATTCCCGAAGTCTCCACTTGGACACTTTCATAGACAATATAGATAGATCTCGTGATTACAGTTTAGTTGACACTCCAAGCGGATACATGGCGTACGGACAAAACGCGCGGGATAACAACTATTATTATTATTTTTTATTATTATTATTATTATTATTATTACTACTATTTTTTTGTTTTATTTTTATTATTGTTGTTTTTTTGATTTGAATATTTATATTACTACTTATTTTCTTCAGTAGGATCTTTTCCGTTCATGCCCCAGCTTAGTGGGCACATATTGTTTGCACCGACCAGACGCACGTGCCATATTACAACATAATGTTTTACTATGTAGTGACACGTGCTCTTTTACTGTGGGTTGCATAATGTACTGGGGAGATTTTTATTATTATTTTTATTATTATCACTATTATTATTTTTATTATTATTATTATTATTATTATTATTATTATTATTATTATTATTATTATTATTATTACTATTATTATTATTTCTTACTAGGTTTATTAACTATTATTTCTGATATTAGTTTTTTTTTTTGAAATTAATTT
>NC_134470.1:44190248-44273556 GCF_964194025.1 Convolutriloba macropyga | reverse complement strand
AGTGCGAACGGATGAAAAAAACAGAAAACCTAGTTTCCAGATAAATAAATTACAATTAATTACAGCGGGCAAAAACTCAAAAAACAATAATAGGAAGTGTAGTTAGCTCCTTATATCGAATCAAAACACATTTTGAAGATAACCATTTAGCAAACTCAAAAGGCGCAGAGCCAATCAGTAATGCGATATTCAGTTAAAATTGACTTTAATGCAATTTGATATGAGCTGCCCAAATTGGCTGCTCGCAGCTTCAGAATTGACCCTTACAAAAAGTGAAGTTTAAGACAGACGGAGGAAAAAAGCTGGCAAACAAATGAGAGATAGTAGAGAGGGATATAGACAGAAAAAAAATGTGAACGAACAACAAAAAAGAAGAAGAAAAAGAAAGAAAGAGAGAGAGAGAGAGAGAGAGAGAGAGAGAGAGAGAGAGAGAGAGAGAGTACGCAGGGATAAAAGTTCAATATGATAAAAGTTCAAAAAGTTCAATTTGATAAAAGTTCAAAATCTGAGAAAAGTTTGAAACTGAGAGAAAGATAGATAGAGAGAGAGAGAGAGAGAGAGAGAGAGAGAGAGAGAGAGAGAGAGAGAGAGAGAGAGAGATAGAGCAAGAAGGTCACAGACAAAAACATTAGGAGACAAACGATTGTATATAAAGGAGGAGAAAAACGAAAAGAGTAATTGTGATTTTTAAAAAAAATCAAAATTATCAAAACAAACGCATGGGAGAGAAAGAGAGAGAGAGAGAGGAGAGAGAGAGAGAGAGAGAGAGAGAGAGAGAGAGAGAGAGAGAGAGATAAAAAGATAAAGAAAGTGAACAAATGAGAAGGAAACAGAAAGCAGAAAATCAGAAAAAAAAAACAAAGATGGATGGAAAGAAAGCACGCGAGAAAAATAATTTATGACAAAAAAATGGAAGAACGGTCAAATTAATGCAGAGAAAATTAGAGAGAACGTGCAAAAGTACGAATGGAAATGCGATTGAGAGAAAATTAGAAACAGCTCAAGAAAGAAAGCACGAGAAAAAGAGAAAAATTGAATCAGAAGAAGAGAAAGAAGAGAGGAGGGAGAGACAAGGAGGAGGAGGAAGAAAAATAATGAAGAAGGATGAATAAAACAGGCCAAAAGGCAAAGAAAAGCAGAGGGAACGTGCAAAAGTACAAAAAACACGCGATTTAGAGAATCGATTGATAAACAAATAAATCAGGCAAGGAAAGAAGGAAAGAAGACGATACAAAGAGAGAGAGAGAGAGAGAGAGAGAGAGAGAGACAGAGAGAGAGAGAGAGAGAGAGAGAGAGAGAGAGAGAGAGAGATTCAGCCAGTGTAAAACAAGAAAACAAGGTAGAGAAATTGAGTGAAATAAAAAGAGAACGGAGAGGAAAAGTGAGAG
This sequence comes from Convolutriloba macropyga, assembly GCF_964194025.1. Classification (NCBI taxonomy): domain Eukaryota; kingdom Metazoa; phylum Xenacoelomorpha; order Acoela; family Convolutidae; genus Convolutriloba; species Convolutriloba macropyga. The sequence continues at coordinate 44,272,168 of NC_134470.1, read as the reverse complement.
AATAAAGAAAAAAAAAACAAGACGAAAATGGATGACAGAAAAATTAGAGAAAGAAAAGCAAAATTATGAAAGAGAAAGAGGTTGTCTGTTCTTCTTTCTTCTGGCCGTGTGTTTTCTCTTTTTCTCTCAAAGTCTTCGCTTTTATTTTTCCTTCTCTTTTTTCATTTTCTTTCTCGACGTTTGAGATAATTGTTCTCCCTCATCCTTTTCTCTCTCCTTGTCTTTCTTCTTACCTTTTTTTTACTTTCATCCATACTCTCTTCTCTTTCAAAAGAATAAAGAAAAAGATGAAAAGAAAAAAGGATCAGTGAGAACAAAATATCTTGAGAAAAAAAGAGTAAGAACGACATCTCTTTCCACTTTGTACTTCCCTTTTTTGTTTGTTTTTGCCTTTTTTCTCACTTTTACTCTCGTTTCTCATTCATTCTTTTTATATATCACTCGTTTCTCTCCACCGACAGGAGAGTATAGCCACCGAAAAAAGGAATGAAAAAGTAAATGCAATGAAAAAGAGAAAGCGAGAGAGCAAACGGCCAAACGAAAAGACAATAAACAACAAAGTTACTTAGAGGAAAAAATAGAGAATTTGAAAAGCGATGAGTGAAGTCGATAAAGATAAGAAGCCACAAAGAGATCAAGATATAGATGGAGCAGGATTGAAAACAAAAGAACTCGATAAGAACATTGAAAAAGAAGGAGATAACAGACAGAAAAGAAACAGATGGAACAAAAATATGACTGAAACAGAAACGGAGAGACAAAGAAAAGAAAGAAGACGAAGTAGAACGAACACCCAAAACGAATTTATACGAAGGGTGCCAGCAAAGAAGCAGAGAGAGAGAGAGAGAGAGAGAGAGAGAGAGAGAGAGAGAGAGAGAGAGAGAGAGAATCAGTTTCAAGTGGACTCTGTGAAAAATAATTGTGTTATAAAAAGTTTTGATGATTAACGTAAAACTGCTGTTGAAATGAATTTTCCGATGCGCGGTTTTCGTTTAACTTTTGTGTGAAGAATTTTATTTCTTTTGCCAATTGTTTTTGACATTGGGCTACTGAGGGCGCTGTTGTGAGCTAGGGTTTTGATAAATTTTTTTGAACTCTAATGGCACAACAGAAATATTTTTCCGTTATTTTGATGTACGGCTATCTAATTTTTATCAAAGAATTATGCTGAACGTTTAGTTTCCTCGCTACTGTTTGAATGATAATTAACATTTTTTTGTTGCGGAATGCTGGTATTTCTCCAGGGCACCCAGATGCGTTGTGCTTTTTGCCCGGATAAAAGCTGAAGAAATTCTGTTTTGGGTTGGATGCCCGTTCCCGGCTTTTTGTGTATGGTGGAGATTCAGTTCTTTTAGTGAATGGTACAGAATCCTTTCTTGAAAACGTCTCTCTTCTTTCCGCAGTAGGTTCCTTGTCCTCTAAATTCCTGATGGGGGTATCTGTCGGTTTTCCGAGTGATTTTTGAAATTTTTCGTTTAGATTTGTCTAAAGGGAAGGATTTCTGTCTATCTTAGCCGTTGAGACTCAGCTGTTGACTTGAAAATTATGAAAGGTGCTGATCCTGGAATTGCGTTGCTTGAATTGAGTCGAAGCCTGCTCCCACTATGATTTCTAGGGCATGGACACTGTTGATGAGTTAAGTGCGGCGTTAAGTGCGTTGAACGCAGTCCCGTGGGATGGTTCTGGGTGCATTTGGTGAATTCGGACTTTTTTTGATCGCACATAAATTGTTTGCGTGAACTTTGTCGTACTCCTTTCAAAGTATTTTTTGTATGTGAATGGTGTTCATTGGATGAATTGCTCCCGTTTTTTCTGTTCTCTTTTATCTATTATTCTGTTGGTGTGCTTCAGGTATTCTTGACATGGCAATTCTGGTCCCAAGTAAGCCTTCAAAATGTGCTCAGTTTTCATCCGGTAGTCCAAAGAAACGTCGGAAATGAACGTGAGGACAATTAGAGCATGTCATTTTTGTTTAATTTAGGGCAGTTTTTAGTCCTGTGTCTACTCAAAAATTGGATAACCAAAGTGATTTGGAATAGCTAACCGTTTTGTTCAGATGTGGTGCGTGGTTTGTTTGAACTTTGAAAACAACTTACTCTTGTTTTTGTATAAGTTTTGCTTAGGTTGTTGTAGAGCGAGGTAGAGATCCAGTCAAACATTGCTATCATTTCAACCCTTGCGATACTACTACTGAAAATTAAAAGCATTTCAATAAGCCTCGAAAAAAATAGGTTAATTTCAGCAATTTTTATTATTGTTAAAATTGGATACCTTAAAGGTTTTTAACCAAAATGTTTGTGGCTGAAAAAATGTTTCAAATCTTTGTCGCCATCTGGCTTCTTCTTATGCTGAAGTAATGCTGGGTTTGCCTATGTTACTTTGCGCAGGCCAGATGGCGGATTCGGTGAACTGTCGGCCAACTGAACTGTTGTTTTTTGAGCGCTTCTTTTTGAAAAAGTTCTGCATACTGCTAACTTAAATTCTAAGTTTCTTCTCAGTGCTATTTTCAACACTGAGTGGTATTATTATTAATTATTAAAATTGAAAAATTTTACTGCATGCGTTATTTTATTTTCTCTATATTTATCAACCAAAGAAAAGCAGGAAGCTAGCTGAAATATAGCAAAGTTTTTTGATTGACTCAGATATCACCCCGCGCTTCACCAAAATGGTATTAAGAATGCTCTTAACAGGTTTACCGTTTGGTATTATCTTAAGGAAAGGACTAATCACAAGAAGCCTGCTAAAGCTGTAAAAAGCCAGTTTTTTTCGGAAATCGTATTGCGTCAACGATTGCGCTTGATAAAGATTATTAATACTTATTCAAAAATTTTTCCATTGATCAATGGACAAAATTAAGAAAATAAAAAAATTATAATTTTTCGGCTATGTTTGGTGTACTTCGTTCAGTGCTGCTTTCAGAAGATTTTACTGCGCTGTCCAAGTTTTTTTTATGTCTAGTTTCTCTTTAAATTGAAGACAACGTATCTGAAATACTTTCTTTTCATCTAGTTTGTCCGAATCTTGAGCTTTTTCTTTCTACTATTCTGTTGACGCTTTTTCTGCTGACAAAAAATGCTGCTGACAATACTCATTTAGACGTTTTTACCATTCACAATTCTTTAAATGGAATTTCCAGAATTGACAGATCTCAATTGACTTGGTTGATATTATCGAAGGTTTTCTTCATTTTTGCTGTCTTTCAGATAAAAATTCTTGTCAAATCATGAGTTTGTATTTGTTCCGTGGACAGTTGTTTCGTGAAAGCTCTGCCAGCAACAATGCTCCAACTCCCTTCTTATTAATAACCAGACTTCAAAATTAATTTGACTGAAAAATGGTCATTACTTTGTGAAAGCTCCCGCTTGCTGCACACTTGTCAAAGGTTCATCGGAAAAGGATCAATTTGGACTTGTCTAAATATGGACTCGTAATTTCATATGGTCAAACTGGGCCATCCAAATTGCTCGAGGAAGACATCTCGATTATAACGATTGACAGGAATTGCCACTATCTCCTGTTTCCTGAGAGTTTTATTCAAGTTCAAGGGGACCCCTCAAATTGTCAACAGCGAGCGGTACAAACAATGTTTTTTCATCTCACATAGCTTTTTTGTTATGCACATTTTACTTCTGCTCTTCAGCTCCTCAGAGTGCCACTCGTGGCCCGACCGTGGCATTTTACCGCATGGTCGCCGTTGAGAAATAGGGCTCATGCTTTACAATATGGGCACTTTTGTTCACCATCATGAAATGGAATGCCCAGACGTTGTTTCAAGCATAGTCAAAATTATTTGCTTGGAGATGAAAACTTAGTGCTGGAAATGTAGGAGCTAAGTCAAGCTCCTGCTTGTGGAAATTGACATGTGATGGGCTTTTGTGTGTTTTGGATTTTCTTTCGTGTGTTTGCTTAACTATCGAGCTCCTGAAGGAAGACGCATGACTTTTTTTCGAAGGGAACCTGTTCATCTGGTAATTGGAAATCGGTAATTTGAGAAAATAAAGAGAAAACTGATGTTTTACTGCCAATATATACGACTTCTACTTCCTGCATAGATTTTCTTTCCGAATACCGATAGACTATTAGGCAAGCTTGCTAGAAGCCATGAATCTTTTACAATGGTTCACCAATAAAATTTTTTAAACGGTCCCTTTTCAGCTTATGAGATCTTATAGCTTCCGAAATTTTTGGGATGGTGCATTGCACATTATGGATCAATCCATTTTGACAGAACCAAGACAATGACGCAGAATCTTTTACCGCATTTTGGACCATAAAATTGATGAAGGACTTGCAACAGTACTGCTATTTTCTTGACTCAATTCTTCAAACAGGAGACTACGTTTTCGGGAATTTCAACCGCAGCACCAAGAACTTCATTCTCTGTTGTTTGTTTTGCTGGATTGATCTATCTGCTTATAAATTTTCAAAGGGAGACCAGACCTCACACTTGTTTTTTTTGTAAGATTAGACCCTTTCGTGGCCTTTCCTGCATACATTTGGCAATATTAGGTCGGTCCTAGCTACAACACTGTGATCGGGATAAGTTTTTTGAAGCAGTTCTGGTACCTTTTTCGTTGATTGATTGGATGATTGGTAAAAGAAATATTGCAAACAAAAAGAGGTGCTAATGGGTCATCATGCCAGCACTCCAGAGTGGCTAATGACAAATTTATCATCGAAAAATGACTGCACCTTGAGTAACGAAAGAAACCAAAAAGCCGATTTTCCAGGCATAAATTTGGTGACTGCCTTCAAAAGGCAGCTGTTTTTAAAAGAATTGAAGTCATTAGAAATTCTTTTTGCAGAAACTGGAAGATTTTTTTTGGAATGAATGGTACCGATACTCCTAACAGATACTTCTAACTTGATGGGTTCCATCAACTCTCCACGATTTTGTGATGACTCACTTTAACACTTCGTTTTGAGAAAAAGAGTAAAACTAATAAAGACTGACGATGCCAGAAGGGAGTTAATACTTTTGCTGAGCTTTTTTCTCTTTGTATGAAATGAACAGTGTATCAGGATATCTAAATTTGTAACTGTTCTTTAGAATTTTCTAATACTCTGATTATTTCTGATTTTTTAGTCCAGGAGAGGATGGCTTTTGGTTAAATCAATTAAAGTTTTTGTTAACATTCCCATATGTTAGAGTTCCATTTAGATATATTTTTTGCATTCATAGCATTCAGATAATGGCAATTTAATACTTTCTCAAAGTTGTTAAGGTAAGAAAATGAGGCAGCAATAGCAGCTGCTCAGACCTTTCTGACACTCTCATTATGTTCCTTTCTTGATGAAAGTTTCGAGAACATTAACTGTTTAATGTGTAGTTTGGTTTTGTATTGTTCCGATCTGATTTTTTATTTTTTGTTGGTTGGCACTTTTGCAGTTATTTTCTGCCCTGCCATTTTACTTTTGTTGAATATTCAATACTTAAATAGTCGTTTTCGCCCGACGTGAGCCAGTTTTGTTTATGTTTTGAGATTAAGTCTGAGTTGCTCTGATTGTCGGGCTTTGGAAATTGAAATCTAATGTAATTATGTAATTAAAGAATTGAAGCCCCCGCTTTATTGTTTTTCTTCTTGCCCTATTTTTTTTGCCATGCGCGCATTCTGAGAGCTCAAAACGGTAAGATTTGTTGCCGACCTCCATTGCTCATTAGAATTTTTGGGGCGATCTCACAGTCCGAATACTTTTAAATTCGTTGGTTTTCATGCATGGAAGAATTGGGTCACGTGCCTGAGGTGGTCACTTGCTGGAGTGTACATTGAGAATAAGTAGTTGTAATGGCAAAACAATTGAGCATTAACTTTAGAGGCTATTAAGGGTTGTCCAATTTTGCTGTTTGGCATTCCAGATTTCATTTTTATTCGTTATTCTCTTTTTTTGTTGTATAATAAATGATTGCCTTCAATTTATAAGTGTAGGCCGCTAATATGTGGCCATCAGTTTACTTTGTATAAATTAAATAGGCCGTGTTTGAGTGGAGCTGGAAAATCAAGGAGACACATAATCTTCATTAACATATATGTGTTATAGCTATGATATCATCACTCTAATCAAATTAATGATCTGAAGAATACGCCCGTTTTTAGCACAAAATGCGTCTCCAATTCATTTTTTTTTCAAATTTATACCCCCTTACTTATTGCAAGTATGTTTGTATTGGCTGGAACAGGTAGCAATGTTCACATCTGGCCTCTCGAAGATGATCTGAACTCACCGACGAATGAGAAACTGGTGGAAAAACTGGAGTCATTCGAGGCAAATTCGACCAAATTCAAAATTGTGTTTAAAACGGATATGCCAGAGTCTCTGCACTTCAAAAACAGCATCAGATGTCCACCAATCATGCTGGTTGCGGAACCTCATTACGAGTTTATTGACAAGGAAGGTAAGGGGGGGGGGGTCATTTTACCACACTTCAGTTATTGATATTATTGAAAAAGCGGGAGTAGTTCCATGTCCTATTGGTGAAAAAAGCAATGAGCAAAACCATTTTGGAAACCCTTGAATGAATTGTTGAAAAATATTTATGGTTTCTCGTAAAAATTATTTTGTTCACTTCAACAGTGAATGCTGTGAATCAGAAGTGTTCATGTGATCTTTCTCAATCATGCTGAGAACGCCGTGAATAAATGTAACTCCACAGCTCAATAGGTGGTACAGCTACAAGTTTGTTTGTTCTGTGGCTTGATTGAACAAACCAATAGGAGTTTTTGAGAACTATAGGCCTATCTCAAATACCCCAATGTTTGCAAAACTCTTTGAGCGCATACTTCTTCAATCAAGTTAACGAAGTTATACAAAAAGAAAAAATTTTGAATGGTGCACAGTTTGGATTTCAAAAACATAAGTCTTCTACAGATACTGTTTTACACTTGATCGAAGCATTACAAGGAAACTATGATAACTTAAAAAATTCAGTTGCTGTTTTTATTGAACTAGCTAAAGCATTTATTTCAATATCGCACGAAATTTTTCTCAAAAAGATTGAAGCGTACGGTTTTTCAGAAGAAGCATTTGCTTCGTTTAAAAATAGACAGCAGTGTGTTAAGATAAATGATGTTTACTCAGAATGGTTTGAAACAAATCATGGTGTTCCGCAGGGAACGGCTTTTGGGCCACTAAATTTTCTTCTCTACATTAATGATTTTCGAGAAAAGGTACAAGGAAACTTCGACATAATTCAATTTGCTGATGACACAAGTTTCCTTAGCAGAAACAATGTCGCCGAACTGGAAAGATGTATTTCTGAAATACTGGAGAAAATAGACATTCATCCAAAGCAAAAAAAATTAACCATGAAAACCGGTGAAAATTTGCGTCTCGAAAGAAAACGAAAATTTTTATCCAATAGTTTTTCGGGGACAGGAAATTAAGCCACAAAGTCACTGCAGATACTTGAGTATAGCGGTTGATTCTAAATTAAACTTTCATGTAGAACTCAACAAAGTCCCATCAAATACGGCCACAGCGATTAGATCGATATCCCTTATACGTTATCAGTTATCTTTGAAAGCACGATTGATGCTATTCAAATCCCTAGTCCTTTCTTTAACTTTCAGTGCTCTGTTTTTTCAGAACTTGAATTTCTCTGAAATGCAGCGAATTAATCGACAAATCTATTGGGGAAATAAGGGTTGGTATATGAGAAAAAAGTTGAGTGATTTAAAACTTAGGAATGATGTTTCATTACTGAAATCAGACAGTGCTGTGATTTTTTTTCTAATTGGTAACGTCTTAGTAAGAGAAAAGAACAGAACTGAACAGCTAATTCCCCTAAGGTTGAGCAGTTGATCATTACAAAAAAGCATCCAAAAATGGACTAAATTTCCGCTTTAAGTCCGGACTATCAAATCGCACTCACCATTTGAACGCATGTTAAAACAGCATCTGCTCTAACCATTCAAATTTGTACCGTTGGAAAAGAACATCGGTGGCTGCAGAAGTTATTTTCAACCTTGAAAAAGCAAACCGTTAATTTTGATTTTTAGCATTTTACTAACTTTGTATATAACATTTTGAACTAGTAGTTTTTAACCCCTGGGTTATATTTTCATTTTATTTGTTAAGAAAAATCTATCATCAAACATCTGCTCTCTCTCTCACTGTCGCTCTTATTTAGAACAAGGACATCTTTACACTGAATAGTTCACTTTTCCATCTGTAAATGTATTGCAACGTGTTATTGGGTGACATCTCAGCAAATAAATAGATATCCCTTATACGTTATCAGTTATCTCTGAAAGCACGATTGATGCTATTCAAATCCCTAGTCCTTTCTTTAACTTTCAGTGCTCTATTTTTTCAGAACTTGAATTTCTCTGAAATGCAGCGAATTAATCGACAAATCTATTGGGGAAATAAGGGTTGGTATATGAGAAAAAAGTTTGAGATCTAGAGATCTCTTAGTAACATCTGTCATTTTGCCTGCAGAAGTTTTAGTAAGCCAGATGAGTTTAGGAATGATATTTCATTACTGAAATCAGACGGCATTGAGATTTTTTTTCTAAGTGGTAAGGTCTTAGTAAGAGAAAGCAACAGAACTGAACAACTAATTCTCCTAAGGTTGAGTTGTCGTTCATTACAAAAAGAAGCATCCAAAAATGGAAAATACTTCCACTTGAAGTCCGGATTATCAAATCGCACTCACGGTTTAAACGCATGTTAGAACAGCATCTACTCTAACCATTCAAATTTGTACCGTTGGAAAAGAACATCGGTGGCTGCAGAAGTTATTTTTAACTTTGAAAAACCGAACCAATAATTTTGATTTTTAAAATTGTACTAATTTTGTATATAACATTTTAAACTAGTATTTTTTATCCGCTGCTTATATTTTCAGTTTACTTGTTAAAAAAATCTATCATCTAACAGCTGCTCTCTCTCTCTCACTGTCGCTCTGATTTATGACAAGGAAAGCTTTACACTGGATGCTGCACTTTTGCAACTGTAAACGTATTGCAACGTGTTATTGGGTGACATCTCAACAAAAAGATGCACCGAAAAACAGAACTGAGAAGTTTGAAACACATTGTGTTCAATTAACCTAAATTTGACAAAAGCTAATTCTAAATTTTATATTTTATACCCAGTATGGCCATGGCTATGTCTCAGCGGCCCGTGGGACTCAAAATGAATCTATCACAACCGGTCGTGAGATCAGTTTTCACTAAAAAAATAGGTAATTTTTTTTTCGGCTTAACGCGATTGCTGAGCACATTTAAGCTAACACTAATATCCTATTTTAAAACATGAAGAATTTGCTGAGCAATCAGCCGAGCAATAAACGGTATTTACATTTTCTCACTTCTGATTGCTCAGCATTAAAATTTCTTTTTTTTATACTCCTGCCATTTTCATTAGCGCTGTGTTATTGATACGGCTACATTAATAGATAAAAAATCTTGTGTGCAAGCATTCAATTAGTTTGCTTAAAAAATATTTGATTCGCTTAATTTTATCAGATACTTGAAAATTTAGATACTCAATTAATTCAAACAGAGAAAATGATGAAACAATGTCGCCGAACTGGAAAAATGTAGTTCCGAATTACTGGAGAAAATAGATAATTATTCAAAGCAAACAAACTAACCATGAATACCGGTGGAACTGAACTTCTTTGCGTCTCGAAATAAAATGAAAATTTTGATCCAATAGTTTTTGGGGATATGAAAATAAGCCAAAAAATCACTGCAGATATTTGATTTTAATGGTTGATTCTAAATTAAACATTCATGTAGAACTCAACAAAGTCCATCAAATATGGCCACAGCGATTAGGTCGATATCCTCTATACGTAATCAGATACCTCTGAAAGCACGATTGATGCTATTCAAATCCCTAGTCCTTTCTCACTTAACTTTCAGTGCTCTATTTTTTCAAAACCTGAATTTCTCTGCAAAGCAGCGAATTAATCGACAAATCAATTGAGGAATTAATGGTTGGTATATGAGAAAAAATTTGAGATCTAGAGTGTAACGGCTGCTCTCCTATCAAAGTCAAACGGATTTGGTCATTTGTTCAACATTTATATTTAGCAACCATTATTAGAACACAATCGTCATTCATGAAGTCAAACTATAACTCAAACTCGAACTATCTCAACAACCAGCAAAACAATACTACGACTTAACAGTATTGCATCAGATTCTGTGCGATTGGATTGCGAATCAACCTGTTATTGATACAGAATATTCGACAAAAGTTCTACATGGTTAACAAATTTCCCATGACATCAAATTTACACTGAAAAAGTGACGTTATGGAAAAGTGTTCACATTCTGTCGACATCATTATCTACAACCAATCAACATTTGAATTTGACATGTAAATCCACGTGACTAGCAGCATAAAAGGAGCTTGAAAAAACTACCAAAAATCAGTTGAAACTTGCAATTTGGTTATATTAAACTGACATACAGTGCGTATTGAAGCACCCTTTCTTGAGCGGTAAATTACTTGTTATCGTGTCTTGTTTCTGTAGATCATATTAGTGATTGTACAGTTTTAACTTTACTTTGACTTGTGAAAAGAGAATTAACTTTGATATTCTCAAAACTTTCTTTCTGAAGGAACGAAGTTCCTAAGTGAGAGAAACTTTGTGCAAAGCATAAAGTCAGTTTCTCTTACTGGCTTTAACGAAGCCTACTCTAGTTCGAAATTGGTGTTATTGAAACCAATAGAGAGACTTGCTAACATTAAAGTTAGAAAAATTATTATTCTTGTTCACCTATAGTTACAGTAATTGAGCCCCTTTCTGTAATCTTTGTAGCAGAAAGCTGAAACTTTGCAGAAGTATAGCCAATTTACAAGGCTACAGTTTGTTGGAAATAGAATTCCTAAATTCGGTTTATAACTTGAGTTATTAACAAAAACTCAACAAAATTTTGATTGTTTCAATTTGAATTATTTTGTTATTCTGAGAGAAACAAGCTTGGTATTCAGCAAAGCTGAGCGATCAGTTATCAGAAGTAATTGAGCAACAAGTAATGCAACGGTATTCTACAGTATAGCGGATAATACAGTTCACAAAGGTTAACTGCAAAAATACAATATCCGGACAGATTTGAAACCGCTGAAACGAACTGGGCGGTGTAAAGTTTTCCTTGACTTTGATAGGAGAGCAGCCGTTACATTTGGTCCGCCGACCCGGACAGTGGAAGGCAAACTGCTGTCCAATCTGATGAAGAGAGTGCCGAAGGCACCCCCCAAAGAGAATCAAACAAATCAACAACGCAACGCCAGTGAGGCAGAGCGAAAGTTCCGAGTGCACTTCGCAAATTACGTTGAAGAACTAACCTCGCTTAAAAAGAGCAAGCAAAGCAAAAAGCAATCAGGCAATCCTAACACAATCAGCAGAGAGGAGCTTCAATCGACAGCTCAAAGGTACGACAAGAAGCTCCAAGATTTACGGGAAGAAGTCCACACCAAAACAGGGATTGGCTACAAAATAATTGAAGATTCAGATCGACCCAACAAACTAAAGGTCCTCTACCAACAGACTGTTCACCTTCTAGAGGAAGAAATACCCAAGCAACTGCAGCGTCGAAACAAGCTTGTGCCCTATCAAGCTAATTTCGTTGAAGAGCATCTGAAAGAAGCAAGGAAGTGCAAAGCAAGTTTGGACTATCATTGGCTTGCATATATAAGCAAAGGCACGCAACCGGAAATGAATGCAGAGCAAAGCAACGCAACCCAAGCAGTGAACGACAGCGAGAGCAACAACTACCAAACGGACAACCCAGTTGCTCAAACAGTGCAAAATGGAGCAACAGCAAGTGGCCAAGAAACGGAGAATGTTTCGGAAACATCTTCAGCAAAGCAAAGGCGCGAGGAAAGGATGAAGAAGTTTGATATCGAGTTCGAAACGAAGATGCGACTGGAACAGTCACGGTTCGAGCGGAGGAGGCTAGAGCTGGAAATGCAAATGAAAGAACTGGAAACCAAGCATCAACTGCTGGAGGTAGAGCGTGAGCTGGAGCGCAAAGTGAAGAGAACGGCATTAGAAAACGATGATGCTCGTTCCCAATCAACCAGTGCTCGAGACAAATCGCCTTTCAACTGGACCCCCAAGAAAAGAGATGTCTCTGACTGGGCCAGCAGAATCGACAACCTTCTAACACCAGATCGATCAACAGCTCGCTTCGAAGCAACCCCTGAAGTGAACAGGCAGAGTCACTTCTCACGATATCGCAGTTCACGAGACCGATCCTCAAGTGTTGAAGACCGAGACGTTTCCCCCGGAGCTGGTCTATTACGATACAACACTGGCTATTCAGGTAGTAGTAGCCTACCAAAGCTGAAGTTGAACAACTTCGACGGGAACCCTCTCGAATGGCCGGAGTGGTCTAGTATGTTCATTGCTACAGTGGATCAACGACCAATACCAGACTCAGAGAAGATGAGCCATCTGAAGACTCTACTGACAGGCAAGGCAAGGTCAGCAATCTCTGGAATGGGCTATTCTGGACAATTCTATGGTGCTGCATGGAATATTCTGGAGAGGAAATTTGGAAGGCCTCATGTGATCATTGATGCACAACTGGAGAGCCTTCGCAAAGCAAGTCAGGTGAAACCACACGACTCAACAGGTCTGATCAGTTTCTCAGTTATTGTTTCGAACTTTGTGAATGTGCTCAAAGAGTACAAGCAGATTGGTGATCTGCAATCAAGCTCGACATTGTACATGGCAGTAGATAAACTACCCCAAGTTCTCAAAGAGAAGTGGTGGTTCTAGGTTGATGATAAAGATGAAGATTGGCCTGATCTGATTATGTTTGAAAAATGGCTATCAAGGATAGCATTCGTGCACGAAGGGTTTTCAGCTTTCAAGGGAGAGCGAAGAGAAGAAGACCGAAGAAGCACAAATAGAGACAAACGGTTCTCGAAAACATCGAACTTCAGTGCAAGTTCGAACGTGAAAGAAACAAAGCAAACGCAAAGTGATCACTGTCCGCTAGCTGATGGCACTCATAAAATATGGAACTGTCCACTATTCAGGAACATGAGTGTGAATGATCGGTACGCAGCAGTGAGGAAGCAACGCTTATGTTACGGATGTCTAGGCAAAGGGCATGCAATCAAAGATTGTAAAGTCAATGCGTGCGGCATCAATGGATGCATCAAGAAGCACAACCGATTGCTGCACTCAGAAAACCAAATGGACGAGGGCAATCACGCAGTCAACGTAAGCGCAGCAACAATCAGCCAGAGTAACGAAGTTACTAGCTTTCTTCAGATAGTTCCTGTCTCAATACAGAGCGGTGGCAACAGGCTGAACACATATGCTTTCCTCGATAGTGGATCAACGGTTTCATTCATCGATCAAAGTGTGCAAGAGAAGTTACGAGCCCAAGGCACCGGTGTGATGCTCAACATAGCTGGCATACATGGAACGAAGGACCTGAAGACAGAAAAGGTTCCTCTCAAAATAAAGGGACTACATTCAAAGGTGCATTCAATCGAAGCGTTTGCACAACCGTCAATCTCCTTGGGAAACACAAACTACAACTACAACAAGTTGAAGCAAAGCTTCAACCACTTGAGTGTTTTACCCAACAAAAGCTTCAACTTGATGGAAGTTGGCATCATCCTTGGTCAAGATGCTTATGAGCTACAACGCCCATTGGACTATAAGATAGGAACACGAAGTGAACCTTTCGCCGTTCTAACAGAGCTAGGATGGGTAGTCAGTGGACCCATGACGGGCAAAAGAGCACAAAATGTTTGTCATTTCGCCTTCACTGAAGATGTGAAAGTGGCAGAGAATATTCAAACCTGGTGGGACATAGAAACCTATGCTTCCAAAATCAACGTCGTCAGTCAGTCAAAGAAGGAACTGCAGGCACAAAAGATGCTAGAGAGTACGACAAAGTTCACAGGCGAGCGGTACGAAGTAGGAATGCTGTGGAGTGAACCAGAGCCAAACCTACCGAACAACTACAGCTCAGCCTTGGGTCAGCTTTACTCACTGGAGCGAAGATTCCAAAGGGACCCAAACCTGAAGAATTTGTATCAACAGTCAATAGATACAGACGTAGAAAAAGGATTCGTAAAGATATTGGGCGAGTCCGAAGCGAAAGGCACGTTCGGGAAAGTATGGTATTTGCCACACCATCCAGTGCTAAACCCGAACAAGCCTGGCAAAGTAAGACGTGTTTGCAATGCTGCCTCAAAGTACAAAGAAGTATGCCTAAATGATAAGCTACTAGCAGGACCTGATCTGCTACACGGCTTGATTGGAACAATATTCAGATTCCGTGAAGGACCAATAGCCCTAACCGCCGACATCGAATCGATGTTTCTACAAGTGCAAGTTCCCGAACAGGATAGAAGTTGCTTGAGGTTTATATGGCGTCCAAGAACTAACGAACCTGTTCAGATATACGAATATCAGCGTCACGTATTTGGAGCTAAGAGTTCTCCAACTTGCGCGAACTATGCTCTCAAACGAGTGGGACTGGACAACGAAAAAGAGTATCCAATAGCAACAAAAGCAATACAAAACAACTTCTACATGGACGATTTCATCAAATCGGTAGAAACCCCTGAAGAAGCAATTGAAGTCTTCAATCAACTACAACCTCTTCTCTCACGACATGGATTTGAATTGAAGAAGTGGATAAGCAACAACGATGCAGTTACCAAAGCAATCCCAGAAGACTTGAAGTCAATCAGCAATACGAAGCAAGTCGAAGTGGAACCCAATACGGAGGGATCTTCAGTGCTAGGACTACAATGGACCGTTACTGATGACAGTCTTCAAGTATGCAGAGGTACGAACAAGGAAGTTGAAGCACCTATAACCCAGAGGAAGATTCTGTCACTGGTATCTTCAGTATTCGACCCGATCGGATTGTTTGCTCCGTTCAGTGTTCATATGAGACGACTTCTGAAAGGCATCTGGACTAAGAATGGACAACATTGGGACAACGAAGTGGAGCCTAGTGAAGAAGAAGAATTCCTGAGATGGAAAGAACAACTTCCAATAGTGGCTGAAACCAGCATCGATAGAAGATACTTCAACAGAGAGAGGGATAAAACCGAACTTCATGTGTTTGCTGACGCATCTGAAGACACGATGTGTGCAGTGGCCTATCTACGTTCACAACCAAAAGAATACTCAGCTGACTTAGCATTTGTCATTGGAAAATGCAGAGTGGCACCGATGAGGCATCTTTCAATACCACGATTGGAGTTGCAAGCGGCAGTCATGGCAGTGAGGTTGAAAGAACAGATAGTCAAGGAACATGAAATGAGGATAAATAGTTGCAGTTTTTGGTCAGACTCAACTGCGGTATTGCAGTGGATACACAGTTCACATCGCAAACAACAAGTGTTTGTGGCCAATCGAGTAGCTGAGATACTAGATACAACTGATGTTTCACAGTGGAAACATGTGAGCGGTATCAACAACCCAGCGGACATTGGCACCAGAGCAATCAACATTGAAGAACTCAAGAGAAGTGAGTGGCTCACTGGGCCGGCCTGGTTGAAGCGACCAGAAAGCGAATGGCCACAGCAGTTGAACCTCATATTTGCCTCAGATGAAGAGAATATACCCTCGTCAGTCTTCATGATACAGGCTGAAGAGAAGAAAGCTGTTATCCAGTGGGAACGATTCAGTAACTTCAACAGACTAGTAAATACAGTGGCATACGTACAGCGAGCATTGAACAAACACAGACCAGCAACACTCATAGTTAGCATCGAAGAAAGAGCAAAAGCAAAAGTAACAATCTTCAAGCTACTACAACAAGAACAGTTTGGTGAAGAGATGAAATCTCTCAAAGCTGAAAAGGAAATTCCAAAAGTCAGCAAAATTCTACAATTCTCCCCCTTCCTGGATGAAGAAGGACTTATTCGAGCCAAAGGCAGAATAGGCAAAAGTCAGTTGGATTTCAATGCAAAGCATCCAATACTGTTACATTGGAAACATCGTGCGGTTGAATTATTCTTGCGAAACGAGCACAAGGACAATCAACACGAAGGCACTAAGCATGTAAGAAACATTGTTCAGCAGAAGATGTGGATCCTAGGCATACGGAACGCCTTAAGATCAATCAAGAACAAGTGCGTTACCTGCAGAAAAGGCAGAGCACAAACGATAGCACCAGTCATGGCAGATCTACCCGAAGAGCGGTTGGATGCTTCAACAGCCTTTACAAACGTTGGAGTTGACTACTTTGGCCCTTTCTTTGTGAAGATTGGGCGAAGAAATGAAAAGCGATGGTGTTGTCTTTTCACATGTCTAACTATGAGAGCGGTGCATATAGAAGTGGTACCTAAATTGGACACAGATAGTTGTCTCAATGCAATAATGAGATTTATTGCTCGAAGAGGCAAACCGAATACAATCATCAGCGACAACGGGACAAACTTTGTTGGAGCTGAAAGAGAGTTTGCAAAATACGTTGCGGAATGGAACAAAGAAGGGATCGAAGAACATCTAATTCAACGAGGAATCAGATGGAAGTTCAACCCACCCGCAGCACCTCATTTTGGAGGAGTATGGGAGCGGTTGGTGAGAAGTTGCAAGAAAGCAATGTATGCAGTGTTGGGGAACAGATTAGTCACCGAGGACGTTCTTTCAACAACGATGTGTATTGTTGAGCAGACGTTGAACGCGAGACCTTTGACTCCAGTCAGTTCAGATGTTAATGACTTAGAAGCATTGACCCCCAATCACTTCTTGCTTGGCAACAGGAACGTTTGCTTACTCTACCTACCATGCGCGGAGGAATTTGTCGATCATCGAAAGCTCTTTCGACAAACTCAAGCCTATGCAAATCTCATATGGGACAGATTTCGGAAAGAATATCTGCCAACTCTGAATAATCGGCAAAAATGGCGATCTACGGCGAACGAAATCCTTAAAGAAGGCGATCTCGTTTGGTTGATCGAAGACAGCGATAAGCGTGGATATTACAATCTAGGTCGAGTTACGGAGACCATCGATGGGTCTGACGGTGTGATTCGATCAGCGATAGTTCGAACGAACGACGGAGTGTACAAGAGACCAGTAGTGAAGCTCGCCCCAGTACTACCTGGAAAAGATGTTTTCGCGATGGAAAACAGGGCCGGCGATATTGCGGCTGAGCTTAACAACTCAGAAATCAAATTGAATAGCGCTTCAAGGCCATTTCAAGCCTTAAATCTAGAATAGTGTGACAAGCGAAATTTAATGCTACATTCTATCAAAGCCAAACGGATTTGGTCATTTGTTCAACATTTATATTTAGCAACCATTATTAGAACACAATCGTCATTCATGAAGTCAAACTATAACTCAAACTCGAACTATCTCAACAACCAGCAAAACAATACTACGACTTAACAGTATTGCATCAGATTCTGTGCGATTGGATTGCGAATCAACCTGTTATTGATACAGAATATTCGACAAAAGTTCTACATGGTTAACAAATTTCCCATGACATCAAATTTACACTGAAAAAGTGGCGTTATGGAAAAGTGTTCACATTCTGTCGACATCATTATCTACAACCAATCAACATTTGAATTTGACATGTAAATCCACGTGACTAGCAGCATAAAAGGAGCTTGAAAAAACTACCAAAAATCAGTTGAAACTTGCAATTTGGTTATATTAAACTGACATACAGTGCGTATTGAAGCACCCTTTCTTGAGCGGTAAATTACTTGTTATCGTGTCTTGTTTCTGTAGATCATATTAATGATTGTACAGTTTTAACTTTACTTTGACTTGTGAAAAGAGAATTAACTTTGATATTCTCAAAACTTTCTTTCTGAAGGAACGAAGTTCCTAAGTGAGAGAAACTTTGTGCAAAGCATAAAGTCAGTTTCTCTTACTGGCTTTAACGAAGCCTACTCTAGTTCGAAATTGGTGTTATTGAAACCAATAGAGAGACTTGCTAACATTAAAGTTAGAAAAATTATTATTCTTGTTCACCTATAGTTACAGTAATTGAGCCCCTTTCTGTAATCTTTGTAGCAGAAAGCTGAAACTTTGCAGAAGTATAGCCAATTTACAAGGCTACAGTTTGTTGGAAATAGAATTCCTAAATTCGGTTTATAGCTTGAGTTATTAACAAAAACTCAACAAAATTTTGATTGTTTCAATTTGAATTATTTTGTTATTCTGAGAGAAACAAGCTTGGTATTCAGCAAAGCTGAGCGATCAGTTATCAGAAGTAATTGAGCAACAAGTAATGCAACGGTATTCTACAGTATAGCGGATAATACAGTTCACAAAGGTTAACTGCAAAAATACAATATCCGGAAAGATTTGAAACCGCTGAAACGAACTGGGCGGTGTAAAGTTTTCCTTGACTTTGATAGGAGAGCAGCCGTTACATAGAGATCTCTTAGTAACATCTGTCATTCTGCCTGCAGAACATTTAATCAGCCAGTTGAGTGATTCAAAACTTAGGAAAAATATTTCATTAATGAAATCAGACGGTGCTGAGATTTTTTTCCTAATTGGTAACGTCTTAGTAAGAGAAAACAACAGAACTGAACAGCTAATTCCCCTAAGGTTGAGCAGTTGATCATCACAAAAAATAAGCATCCAAAAATGGAATAAACTTCGGCGTGAAGTACGGATTATCAAATCGCACTCACAGTATAAACGAATGTTAAAACAGCATCTGCTCCAACAATTCAAATTTGTACCGTTGCGAAAGAACTTTGTTGGCAGCAGAAGTTTTTTTTAGCTTTGAAAACCCGAGCCATTAAATTTTATTTTTAGCATTTTACTAATATTGAATAAAACATTTTAAACTAATAAAATTTAACCCTGGGTTATATTTTCAATTTACTTGTTAGAAAAAATTTATCGTCTAACAGTTTCTGTCTCTCGCTGTCGCAATTATTTATGACAAGGAAAGCTTTACACTGGATGCTGCACGTTTGCAACTGTAAATATATTGCAACGTGATATTGGGTGACATCTCAGCAAATAGACGTACCGAACCAGAGAGATGAGAAGTTCAAAAAACACTTTGTGTTCACTTAACCTAAAATTGACAGAAGCTATTTCTAAAACGTATTTTTGATACTATGTGTGGCCATGGCTATGCCTAGCCGCCCGTGGGACTCGATATGAATCCATCACAACCAGTCGTGAGATCAGTTTCCACTAAAAATATATGTAATTTTCTCTTTTTCGGCTTAACGTGGTTGCTGAGCAGACTTAAGCTAACACTAATATCCTATTTTAAAACATGAAGAATTTGCTTAGCAAAAAGCCGAGCAGAAAACGGTATTTACATTTTCTCACTTCTGATTGCTCAGCTGTAAAATTTCTTTTTTTTAATACTCCTGCCGTTTTCATTAGCGCTGTGTTATTGCTACGGCTACATTAAGAGATGATAAATCTTGTGTGCAAGCAAGCAATGAGTTAGCTTAAAAACTATTTGATTCACTTAAATTTATGAGATACTTGAAAATGTAGATACTGAATTATTACAAACGCAGAAAATAAAACAAAAATAACCTTTTTTTGGTTATTTTGTGGACCATTTCATCGAACGAAAATGATATGCTTTCTAGTTAATGTCCATCGAACATGAGTTGAGAAACAAATTTAATTTCGATTAACTGATTCATTTTCTAGCAAAAGTTTTTTATAGTTGTTCTCGATAACACCAATGTTCCAAACATATGTCCCACCAATGTTAGGAGAACTAGGATGGTTTTGACTCAGCTTCAATCTTTAAAGGAGCAAGGTTTATTCCTATTTCACTCTCAGAAAGACAATTGAAGAAATTTCAAGCCTCTTCAAGACTTCAATGACTAAGTAATTAAAAAAATGCAAATTTCATAGAGTTTGCTGCGGATAAAGATAACGTAAAACGAGGTCTTTTTTATTTAAACTCTTTAGAACTTGACAGTGGAACAAATTAGAGGCACATTTATATGTGCCTGAGACCTCTTTTACGAAAAAAAATGGTAATCATAAGTTTGTTCGGTTGCATTATTTGTCATCCGGTTTACGTTTGGGGGTATTTCTTAGGAAAACGTCATAACTTTAGGTCAGAGTTGCAGTTAAGGACAAATTTGGCGCGGTGGGACACGGTAACAGGCGGACTGGAGGCGAATGGACAGGGTTTTGCTGTGGGTTGTTAAAGGTGGCTACTTGTGTTGCTACACTGAGTTGGTTGCAGATAAAACTAAGGGACGTCCGGAGTTTTGGACGGCACTACGGGCGCCGGGTCCACGTCTGGCTTTGGAGATGGAGCAAAGTTATGCAGGGGTGGGTATTGGGGAGTTGTGTTGCGTTTGGAGTATTACTTTGAGGTGGGTTCTGTTGTTTTGGAACAAGAGGCTTTGCAGATGTAACCGACCCGGCTTACTGAAACTTTTCGAACCATTTTCGTTACAGGAGTCAGTGGACGGGTACAATGCATAGGTCGGTTTGAAAATGGTTACCTAGATTCTAAACACCACTGCCTGATTAACTACTTGCCTGTTTCACCCTCTGATCACTGTCAGAATACCGTCGTTGAGCTTGGAGGTGTTCTCGATACAGCGCTTCTTGCTGAGCATTACAAATTGCAAATCTTGGCGGCGCACACCAGGATAGCGTTTCCAGGTGGTTTAAATCGACGGCTGCATTACTGAAGTTTTCGATCTGTAAAACATCATTTTTACTCTGACTGTTAACATTGACAGCTTTCGAATCTGAAGGCATGTGTGCAGCTTCATTCATTGTTTTAACTGTGTTGCTGTCCTAAACGATTAAATATCCAGCAGTATCTTGAGCTGGAGATTCGGTGGTTACTGAACAAAGACGTAACCACTGAGGTTTGCTTGTGGCAGTCAGTGTTTTACTGAGAGGAAACGATTTTACCCAAACCTGTTAAAGTTTCTGACTTCATTCTGATCCCCTAATACTGAGTAGATCGACTTCGCGTGAGTGGTGAGTAAACAGGAAACGATTATTCATCAGTTTGGAATCGTTTATATTAGCTGCCGCAACACGCTGGCGATGATTTTCCTCTAATTCTTGAAAGGCTGTCTGCTACATTTGTATTTCAAGCTCCATTTTCCGCATGGCAGTTTTGTGTTTTTATTTCAAAAGCAGGATAAAGTTAATCAAGGTTCTCGGTTTTACTGGCCACGCTAAAGGTTTGCTCATTCTTCTGTGCCAATTTAATGAAGGTAATCTGCAATTTAGAAATCAAGCGTTCAACTTGAACCCTTCCTGTCTTGCCGATCTGTGGCGTCAGTGATGTCTTTGTGGATGTTTTGTAACTCCGACTCAAGATTGGATCTTGCACAATAGAGTTTCTTCAGTTTCTCTTGTAGCTCAGCCATGATCTTGAAAGGGCTAATTTTTCAATTTAAAGTACCTTTCAGTTGTGGGACTATGGTTATACCGAATCCAAAAGAGGGCGACTCAATAATAGAGCCACCGAATATCAGGATAGAGGATACCGAGTAGCGCAGTACCGGTAACAAAGGGGGTAGAGCGACTAAACAGGGAGACAAGCAAATGGCGTGGGAGGGCCGGACATACGAGGCAAGGCATAACGGGAAATGAAACAGACAGAAAGGAAAAACCGGGCGAAAACGAACGGCAAAACGGGAAACGAAACGAACAGGATGAAAACATCGGGCGAACAACGCAGGAGAGAACAGGAAACGAACTGGATGGGAGGGAAACGGCAGGCGACCGTTGCACAAGGCAGCGGGAGAAGGGGCGGACCGAACGGAAATCTTGAGCGATTAGTGCGCGACGGCACGGGAAGACAGGATAGATGAGGCGGGAAACGACCGCTCAATAAGCGTTGGAGTGGGAAGACCTATGCTAGCAGACCGCAGCCACAAACTCAACCTAACAACTCAGCCGTAACTCCAGAACAAACTTAGGTCAGACTATGCAAGACAAACTACCACAAGTTATTACAGGGCTTAATAAACCAATAACAAAGTAACCTACGACGACGGACTACAAAACTAAAAAGTCGAAAAGGTCAAGAAACTTATCTTCCCTAACTCCAGATCAAATTTAAGTCACACCTCAGCAAAACCCAGACCCGCACAACCAATCAGCATACTCACTATATTAAACGGGATTGTTTTATGAATTAAACTACGGTTTACCAATATTCGGTATTGATTTTCTATTTTTTATTTGCCTCAAAATTGACCCAAATTCTCAAAATTGCACAATTTAGCATTATATTCTCACGTTTTTTTTTCATACATGAGTTTAATGTTTTAAATAAACAACCTATTTTGACTGATTTTTTTGAAGGTCGACTAAGAAGACTGATTAGACTGAAGTTCCTGAAGGTCGACAAGGAAACTTTCTAAATTGTTGTTTTTTTCGTGTCAAAAATTTTTTGTATGTGGGGATGAAAGGTTAACGGTTATCTGAGTTCATGATATGAAACCGTTAAACTATTCATAATAATCCTATATATATATATATATATATATATATATATATATATATATATGTCTGTGGGAAAATATGGAAATTTCAATTAGGGCTCGGGGTTTGCATTCTAAAACGTGTCAAATCAATACATCAATTCACTGATGTTTAGGAAAGAAATCTTTTTGGTTCTTTTTTACAGTTTAGCAGATTTGTTTCTTGTTGCCTACTTTGCTTCTCTTTTGCGAAGACCAGGGGCACCTCACCATACTCGTTGAGCCCTGATGAAACCTCACAAGGCTGTTTGAACTCTGTTGGTACCTCATTGCACCCTTTAATCACAAATGGTACACCTGTTGCACGTCTGGACACAGTTGTTTGCTGCTACACATCTTTGAGGCCCTGTAGATTCTATCCATCTGTTCAGAATGTTGACGCCGCCTTGACGTACTCATCATAGTTTGCTTGGTGCAGCTAGTGTTCTCTAGGTCTGTAGCATCAATTCCAAGTTAACTACAATTGTCTTGCCCAACGGAAGGCCCAATTTTAACACCACTTGATGGTGTAAAATAAAATCAAATCAGCTACTGCAGATGACGCGACCATGTGCAAAGTAATCAACTTTGTCGCGTAAAATAACAGCATCCGGAGCTGAAAACAACCTGTGCGCTAAGGGTGTGGCACCAAAATGTAGCGGTATAATCTTTTAAAACAACAGTCTACCGACAAGATTTCATTTAAACTATTAGGCAACGTGTAACAACGACAAAGCAACGTATTTGTACGACTAAATGTTAGCAATAAAGGAACAAAGTCTTATCTTTTCATAACCTATTAACATTGTTTCGATCAAGACCACAAATGGTTTGGACGGCAAGAGTTGTTTTTTTTTCTCATTTGGTTGGTATTAGTCTAACTTCATTGTTTCACAGCCGGTCATCATACTATTGAAAACCAGGCAAAAAACCGGAAATTATTACGTCTAAACACGCCTTATTATAGGGATTTACTGAGATTATGTTATTTGCACTTTTTCCGAGCTTTATTTGTTGCTCATTTCATTTAGACGGTAACAATCTTCGCACAAGTTCAAATAAAATATAGATTTTCAACAGTCGTCGTACGATTTCAAATAAAATAAAGATATTCAACAAACGTTGCACAATTTCTCTATTTTAATATTTTCCCGCTTAGAAACAATTGCCGAAATTTACTTGATTAGATCCAACAGTTGAAAAAACTCAAGAGCAGAGAGAGAAGAGAGTGATTTTTTTGAATCGTTCTGCGTTTTTGAGAAAGAGCGGGAAAAGCAGGCGTGAGAAAAATTTCGCTGAGCGAGCAAAATTTTTGATCACATTTTGACACATTTTCTTTAAATTTTAATTCTACTTATGAGGGTAAGGTGGTTTTCTTGAACCTCATCAGCAATCAATTGTGCGTTTGGGAGCCGTTTCGACCATCTCAATCTTATACTAGTGTTTTATATGCAATATTGAGCTATTTTTGTTATTTCGCCGTTTCAGACGCTTTTTAGTTGTTTTTTGTGCTCTTTTTAATGTTTTCTGTGTCTTTTTAATGTTTTTCTGATGAATTTATTCGTCTTTTGATTTCGTTGATATCAAATTATGTTGGTTCTAGTTGAAAAAACTATGCTAAATTTGAACAATTTTTTTGGTGAATTTTTCTGTTTTCGAAGTTTTTTGCCTAAATCATTGGTTTTTCCGCATTTCAGAGTTTTTTTTCATGTTCAGCTGTTGAAATGGGGTTGTTGATAGCGTCACTGTTGCTAAATGAAAATCGATAGCACTTATTTTCATAAAAAGAAATTCTTAATACTGCAATTTTCTGTAGTTTTTACTTCTTGCTCGTTTTTTAAGTGCTTTTCAGCAAATTTAGGTGTCATGTGGGTGCTCCAATAATCAGCAAAAACTGAATCGTAAGTTGTAATGAAAAGTGTATTCGAGAATTTGCCATTTTAGTGAATACTATTTGAAAAAATAAACTGGTTATTGATTTAGTTCTTTCTCTTCTTTTTGGCCGGTTTTACAACATTTTCTAGATCTATCGTTCGTTATGTTTTCTGAACATTTTTTTGTTGAAAACTATTATTTCAGACCAAACAACCTATTATGAACGATATTTCGGCAGTTGCAACGTACAAAAAATCTCAAAAAATGTATTTAAGTTTTGCTTTTTTCCTGATAAATTGTTCCCTTTGCCTATTTTGTTCGTTATTATGTTGTTATTGCTTGATGTAAAATATTTTTTGGCGTCGCTTCTTGAATATTCCGGCAAGATCTGTTCACACCTTTTCATAATTTTTGAAATCAAATTGGAGTAGTTGTTTTGGTCACGCTGAATCTGGAAGTAGAGCAAAAAAGACGTGATTTTGCGGCGTTCATATTTTCTACTCAAAAGTTCAAATAGAGTTAGAAAAAACTGTCTCAAAAACAAATTCAATCTCTGGCTAGATGTTTTGATTTTGAATTTTTTTGGTTATTCCAAATTTTGATCGGATTTTTTTTCCTAAATAGTTATCCCAATTCATTCATTGTCCATTCTATGTCGTTTTTGTAAACTTATTAGGTTTTATGAAGTGTAGGTCAGGACTCGTCTTTCTATGTTTATTTTTCTTTAAGATCTGTTTGCACATTTTCATTATCTTTAAGTCAAAAAGGAGAGTTGATTTTGGTCACGCCCAAACAGGAAGTGGAGCGAAAAAGCGAGTGACCTCCCGGCGTGAATTTTTCACTTCAATTTTATAGCAGAGTGGGAAAACTCTGTTTGAACAAAAATGGCTTTCTCGCTATTAATTTTTCGCATGCGGCAATTTCACTTTGATTTTGAACGTTTTTGGGAATTTTTTGATCGTTTTTTGGTTTGCTCAATTTTGGTATTTATTTGGTTTTCCCAATGCAGTCGTGGTCTATTATAGGTCTAGTTTTTTTTGCTTAGTCATTGAAATGTTTTCGAATTGTAGGCCAGGACTTGATTTTGTGTGAACTTTTTTTGATTTCTCTGGGCTAGTTTTACTCTTCTCCCATTCGGCTTAAAGTACTTCTAAATAGCAGTTGCTCAGCTAAGCAATCTAATTTGGACACAATAAGTATTAAAAAAACGAAATCAGAATTAGAAACGAGATTAACTCGTAAAGCTTAATTTTAGATGCAGGCTAGCTTAACTTTGTTCTTATATGTCTTAGTTATTATCTCTAAAGCTCATTTAATTGATAACAATCCCGGTGTCCTCTCATAAGAGATGGTGGTATGGTATTGCAAAAAAAAACATTTTTTGCAATCCAAGAATTGGATTGCATTGGTGCTCTGTCTTTTTTTTATTTTTGTAAGATGTTTTCACACCTTTTTTCATGACTTTGAGCTTCCAAAACGGGATGAACAGGTACAGCTCAGCGGGCAACAAGTTTCATTAGAGGCCTTTAGCCGCGTTTAGTAGTTCTTCAAAAACTTAGAGTGGTGAAGCTACTGGGAAGGCCGTAATTCAAGGTTAACAGGTCCTTTTCAGAAGGTTTTGGGTCCAAAATGTTGCAATTTTTTTGTCTTTTTTTGGATTTTTTGTTGGACCAGTCTGAAATTGAGGTTTGTAAAGTTGGTAAAGGTCTTTTGCAAGACGTAATTACTTTTTACGGCCATTTTAAGAGCTATATGTATTGCTACACCAAACATAAACACGGTAATTTATTCTAATTTTTAAAATTTTTTCAAGTTTTTTTGAATATTTTTGTTGTTTCAGCTCTTGGTGTCACAATAATAGGTTATTTTATAGTTTCTAGTGGTAATGGAATGGTTTTCAACTTTACGAATTTTAGCACTTTTTGTTTTTTTATAAAACTTGCAGTTTTCCAATTTTCTGACATTAATTGTCATTATTCGAGTTTTCCAGCTCCAGGGGGCAAGAAATCTCGTCTAGGATTTGCTAATAGTTCATTGCAAAATTTTTATTGGCCATGGCATAAGCCAATTTTTTCAATTTTTTGAAAATTGTTGACAATTTTTAGGTTTCTCTAACCTGAACAGCCAAAACATTTCCTTTAGGTTTTGATAATAGGTTACTGCATAGATTCTAGTGGTAATGGGGAATGTGTTTCAAGATTTTAATATTACAAATTTTAGCGATTTTCAAATTGTAAATTTTTCTTTGAGTTCCTGAAATTTTAGTCTTTTTCCTCATTGGCCAGGGGTTTGCTGCTATTGAGTTTGCTAGTATGTTATTGCAGAGTTTCTTGTAGCAAAAAAATAGTTTTCTGTTTTTTTAGATTATAAATATAAGTAATTTTTTAAATAAAGCTTGCAATTTAAATTTTTTGGTTGTTTTCAAATTTTTTGATTTTTTTTGTCATTTTCTGAGTTTAACTATATTTATTGACCAACGAAGCTTTTTAAATGTTGCAGATGAGTTAAAAGACAGAACTCCACAGAGAAAAAATGAATTGGAAAAATTTCTCCGGACACATTTTCGAAAAATATCTTTAAATTTTTCCTTTTCATTTGAAGCATTTTTCACATTTCTTTTTGAAGCCTTTGTCATTTTTTCCAAGATTATCTACCCTTAGTGTCAAATTAATCTCTTTCAATTCTTTTGCGTGAGTTAATGACTATACTGCATTGTGTCATAAATGGCCTTCAGGTTAGAAGCTTCAAGGGTTTTAGAAATAATTGTTTTTTTGTTTAGTTTGATTCTTTTAGTTTCTCAACTTTAGAGATTTCGTCTTTTTGGCTAGAATTGTTCAATTGATCTGCTGGTCAGATGCATTAGGCCTGTTTTTCATTCAATTCCTTGGATTGTATTTCAGGACTTGTCCTGCTATGTTTTTTTCATTTTTCTTTTTTTCTTTCAATCCCAGCCCTAGTTATGGAAATCAATGGCAGCTATTTTCCGGGGATATGCAGGGTTTGTTTTACTTTTAGGTCGGTTGATTAATCTGAAATGCAGTGCTGGAAAAACTAACTTTTCATTAGGCATGTTTCATAAGTTGGTTATGAAATGGTAGCGCTTGTACTAAATCGTTAGGCGGGGTGAATTAAAAGAATTGTTGTTACTTGACTATAGACCAACAATTTGAGATCATTAAAAGCTTATTGTATGCATAAATTGAGTGACATGCAGTGAATTGAAAATTCATCTTTTATCTTCTGAGCTCAAATGTTTTGCATTAGAAATGGATTCGAAGAGCTCTTAAAAGAGATCTGGAGAATCGTCTGAAGCAAAAGTAAGTTTGATAAGAAGAGTTTTTCTAGTGTTCTTTTCCAGTTTGGTCAAAGGTGATTTTAACAGAAAACGGCCACAAAAATTTTGAGTGCAGGATATTCTGATCTGAGGTTAATTTGGTCTTGGAAGCTCTGATCACATGTATCTTTATCTCCAAATGTTAAACTGACGAGATTAGGAACTGTTAAGAATTGAGTATCAATAGCCACCGTCAGCCTCTCAACGGCTATTATTTAGGCATTTTCCTTTTTTTTAAAACTCAATTGACATTTCGATCACGTTTTTACTTTTACCTTAGTCACAATTTTCACGTTTGATATCTGACTTAACTCGTTCGGTTTTAACTGAATAGATTTTAAATCCGTGTACTCAATAAATGACGCAATTATATGAATACAGTCAGGGTCGGATGAGCAAAATCAAAAGAAACGGGATAAAGTGATAAAGCGCGGTCATTAAGTAATTAGGTTATCAAAGTTAATTAGAGCGATTGCTGGCTGAAATTAGTATCGAGCTTAATTTCTTTCGGTTTAGAAGCTGATTTAAAGATAAATTGGGAACCTAACTGAAGCTGCTCACTAAATTAGTACCCTTTACGACGCCTGGAAAAATCTTTCGTCAATTTATACCTCTTCTTGTTTTCAAATGCAATCTTTATGTGCTTCAAGGTGGTCAATTGCAGCTAATTTCCGGCAATTTGCCGGCTATGTTCTGATTGCAGTGAAATTGAATAACAGGGTTTGTTATAAATTAATCAGATTCCAGCTTCAGTTTCAATTTGACCATGTAATTGACTGTTGTTGATTAATTCTTGTTGTAGTTATAACTTTTCGAAAGTTGCCTTGGTTGTGCATGTTGGGTCAGCATCGGGTACTATTCCAAAATAACGCACAAAAGGCAAATAATCAATGGTTCATCAGTATTATTGAAATTATAATGTTAATTGTTTGTAGTATGAAAGTTCATACGTACTTCACACGTCCTGATTAACATCTTGGTTATTTATGAATTTATCATGGAGCTAACACGTGCTATTTATACGTACTTTGTCCCCAACTATTCAATATGATGTGTGTGAAATGTTGATCATTGAATTTTGAGCTATGTAAATTATCATAGCAAATTGCTATTAACGATCGGATGTCATGAGAAGTCATGGAAGCTGCAAATCAAAGCGGATCACTGTGAATGTAAAAGTGTGGTACTTTTAGGTAATCAATAGGGGCCGATTTTTTGTGCTTATTGCCACAGTTGTTGAATATCAATTCTAATTAAGATTCGTGATCACGAGATTTGTATCTGCGTTCCCATTAGCCGACAAGTATTGGCGATGGTAATGACACCGGCTGACTGGTAATCTGGGGCTTGACTATGGGTTGAACTATAACTCTTTTACTATGCAATCATCAATCAGCATAACATAAGTGGGTTTTGCTATACTTAGACCTCCACAAGCAGATCAGAGGGGGTCACGGTTACTACCCAAACAGAAGTGATATGAACCCACTGTTTGTTGCAAAAGGCCCTTCCTTCAAACAAGGCTACCAGTACAACAAAGCGACCAGGATTGAACTAGTGGATGTGGTTCCTCTGCTTGCACACCTGCTGGGATTCCAACCTAACCCAAATAACGGATCACTTGACAATATAAGGCAGCTGTTAACGGAGGAAGTTCAACCGAAGAGTCCCTAACTCTTGATCACGTGCATCATCAGAAAAACAATTGCATTCAGAATGGGAGAGGAGAGGGGTAGTAGGGCAGTTGCTAATATTCTGCTCACATCGCAATTTATGCTGGAAAAACAAAATGCTAATAAAGAAGTAGTTGTTTTCGCTAGTAAACAGCTATGAGACTTTATTGCGTGTAATTATCGTTCGATTATTTGTAGGTATTAATGCATGCTAAAGGACTTCGTATGTCTGATTTTTTTTAGTTTCGTTGAGTCTAAGATTGGTTTTACTAATCAGACTGCCAAGGGCATTTGTTTATTTCGGCTATATTCAACCGCTCACTACCCAGGCTGAGGTGCTCGGCCAGAGCCAGCTCTGGTCCGACACATGGTTGAGACCACCCACACAAAAATTGGCTCCGACTGGAACACATTGAGCCTGGTAGAGGTGATATCAGATCCACTTGGGTAGTGAAGTGGGGGCGCTGGACCTAGTTGCGACATACGCAATGGTGAGAGACTCAACTAGGTCGTGATATGTGTCTCCCAGACTGACTTGTGCGCACTAAGGGTATCCTCAATAAGTGTGTTGAAGCAGCAGTGCCATTTGGTACAATGCATAACGCGTTTCTGCTCTTCAAGTAAAATTTTGCAGTTTCTTAACAAAGTCAATCGATTTTGGTGCGGTTGGTTTCACCCCCCCCTCCTCCCCTCGGTGTGAAAAACAAGTTAGTCGAATCAGAGTCAATCTGATCGCGCACCGCACCATTTCAAAAAATACACAATAAACTGATCAATTACATAAAGTCACGCAGATTTGATCATTTACATAACGTCACGTAGTTTTACGTCTTGCATGGCGGTATAAATCCTAGATTGTTTCATGTGACTCACACTATATACTGACATTCAATTGGTTTTTAATATCCGCCGTCGGCCTCTCAACGGCTATTATTTAAGAGCTCTCTCTTTCCTACAATTCAAAGAACTTGAATTGCCTTGGGACATTTTTATTTTTTACGACTCGATCTGGTGGAGCGTCGTTTTTATCAGTAATTTTGTTGGAGTGTATTTCAAAAAAAAGAAATGCGTGAAAAAAACGCGTTAGAGTCAGGTTACTGAAGAGCAGAGAGAAGAGAGAGTGTTTTGTTTTTCCGTTCACGTCGCGTTTTTGCGAGAGGGCGAAAGATTTCTTTTGTATAACATACTGCATTTTCAAAGCACATTTTTATACTGCATTTTCAAAGAGTCTAAACTTTTTTTTTCAGTTAAAGGTGTTTGTATCAGTTATTTAAACTAGTAAAAATGCGTCTATCTCCAGCAAATGAAAAACTTCTAATATCAGTTTCAAGCTTGATTTACCATTTTGCCATGTGGGACAATTTTTAGCAGTTTTTGTATTCTTCTTCAAATTTTTATAGTGTTTGGCGTAATCTGTGATTTAAATTGGTTGTTACAGTTGCTTTGGTTGCCTTTCGATTTAATTGATATTAGTTTTGAGTTGTTTTTGTTGAAGATAATTGAGTGATTTAACGAAAAATTTGTCCACTTTCCGTCCGCTTTTTATCGTTTTTCGTATGTCTTCCAATTTTTGCTTCGGCAAAAGTTTTCCTCGTTCAACCTTCAACTTAAAGTTATTCTACGGGGTTTTTGCTTCTACATGAAAGGTACTATTATGCAGGACCCAAGTTTGACAGGGCACGTTTGACTGAAACAAAGGATACTAATCACTTAGTAATTAGTAATCTTTTCCGGATGTATTTTTAATAGAATTTTTTGTTTATTAATATGTTTCTGCCGGGTGTTGGGAGCAGAACTGGTTGAGCACTCGAGCATTTTCTTGATTAATTTGTTGAAGAATTTAGTGGAGAATATCTTTTTTTGACTTTGTCCTTCATTTTCTCGCTCTTTCCTTGGTTTCCTCTATACTATTTTTTTATTGAGCTGGCAGTCCTTCATTGAATGAAAACTAACAGCATGGAATGGGTTTTTGCAAAAATATGATTTGGAGTCGCAATATGTAAAGAAATTTATTTCTATGCCTTATCAGTTTTTTTTCAGATACCTTTAACTTGTTAATTCTCCTGTTATTGTTTCAGAATGCTGAATAGAATTTAGTAGGAGGTTCATAATGTAAGTTTGGGTGCTCAAGTTTTTAATTCGAGTTGTTTCCGAAAATATTCTTGCTAAGTTTTTTAAGATCTTTTGAAATATTTTGATAATGTTTGAATTTAAATTGTAGTTGTGGTTTTGGTCACCTCGATGCACGAAATGGAACAAAAAAGTGGTTTTCTGGCGCAAAATTAATTGTCAAATTTTAAAGTTGAGTCAAAAAACGGCATGTGAACAAAGACTAGCTTTCTCAAAAATGGGTTTTAATCACATGCTTCAATTTGGCTTTATGCTTTGCCAATTTCTTACAATATTTTTTGCCCACATTTTTTTCTAAAAGTTTTTTTTCTATCTACTTCATTCAACTGGATCTCATTTCCGGGTTTTTACAGGGAAAATCTATTTCTTTTTTCTATTTCCACCATTTGTTCGACGGTTTTCAAATTCTGAGAGCTGTTGCTCAGAGAAATTATCCAAATGGTTGATTCATTATTGAAAAAGTGAATCAAAGTGAAACATGGCAACCACATTACGCCCATATTAGAAGCACGTTACCAAAACTTTGTTTTAATTAGTTTTGTTTACCTAGTCTAACGCTGCTTGGTGTTCGTATTGGACCTTTCTTCTCATTAAGGAAAGTCTCAGTCTGACAGCTGTTTCTGTGAGATTGAAACCTCGATTTCAACTCGAAGTTTTTCGATGTCGGCGTTGTTTTAGGTAGAAATGAAGACAGCTAAAGTTCTGAAAAAACCATCTCTAAATTTGTGTGGGTTTTTTAAGCAGCTTTTTGTTTTTTTAAAAATATTCTTTTTGAAAATCATAAAAAGTTTTTTTCTGGTCATTCTGATTATTTAAAATGTTTGATAACATTTAAATTTCAAGATCACCAGTCCATGTTTTTTCGCATTGTTGTTTCTTGAGGAACCCAACACCTTAACAACAACGAAACATCTTGTTTTCACTGGTCGCTGCAGTGTTTTTTAAATCTGCCCTCTGATTTGTCAATAATTAAGGGACTCATTGTTTTTGCGTGCTCTCCACCCATAAGTTTGCCGTCATATCCCCATGCCAAAAAATGTTTATTTGATTGGTTGGAACATTTCCTGTGCAAACACGGTGGATGCCTGCCAGTCTCCCTTGTTAGTATTTATTTCACGCAGAAGTTGTATTGGTTGTAGTTTTCATGATTTTGTTTACGTGATCTTTTTTTTGTTCACAGTAAGCGAGCACGGCATAATCAAGTCCTTCAGTGTAAGTAAATGTGCAGTTTTTCTTCATCTCCATTAAATAATAAAAATATGCTGACAGTTACGTATCATTTTTAAGCGTTTATGTCATGACCCATAAGATATATTACAAATTGTGTTTTGAAAATGAGATAAAATTAAGCAAAAATCTTAGGTGAGATATCGTAAATTTTCGTTGACAATATGCAATGTACAATAAGTGCAAACATAGTAAAAATGAATATAAATACAAGAATGTTTTTCTTTTCTCGCCTGTTAATCTTCATTACTCTAACATGTGGCAACATTCAGTTTGTTTCTGATGTCAATCTTTTCCTTGACCACGTTCAGAATGGTAACTTAAAACAACTTTACCGTCGAATATCCTGTCCTGCAAATTGTAACATTGCTACGTGAAACAGTTGAAACACCGATCAACAACAAAACAAATAAAACCACTCTTCGGAAAAATGTGTAAGCGATATAAGAATCCTCTTGAAAGCTTCGGCTGGAGATCAAAATTTTGATAACCTTTTAGGGTTTTAGTTGGTGAAAGCTTGAGGAAAATTGAGTTGATGAAATGAACAGGGAAGCATCAATTGGGTTGGCCGTGCCTACGAGGGCCGGGAAGCTCGTGTGGTAAAATGTGAACGAAGACTTGTCAAATTAACAGTGACCTCTGAAGTAACATAAACAACTTTTTACGACTCGAAGAGGAAGTCCTTTTTTAATCAATTTTATTGGAGTGATTTTTGAAGTGGGAAATGAAACGCGTGAAAAAAATTGGAGTGATTTTGGTGCTGAACAAAAAAAAGAGCGGAGCGAATAGAGAGTGGTTTTTGTTCATACCGCTGTTTTTGAGAGAGCGAGAAATTGATGTGTAAAAAATTTTTCTGTTCACGTGCGGCTTTTAAAAGCAGTTTTTTTTGCAAATATTGATGGTTATGAGGTTTGATTATGATATTATATTAGTTATAGGCTTTTTCTGATAGGAATTGAAGATTTCGAGTAGTTAATTTGAGTTTAATGCTAATTTGGAGGTTTTTGATCAGTTTTGCTGATTTTTAGACGAAATTGAATGATTTTTTACCTGTTTCTTTTTGTTTGACTGCTTTAAGTGGCATTTGAATAGAAGCTTGTTACTTAAGGAATTTGATATCCTTTAATTGAAGTTTTGTTGATATAAATCAATTTTCTCTTAGGAAAACTGACAGAAAAATTGCGAATTTTAAACCATTTTTCTTATTTTTTTTGCAGTTTTTCTTTTTTAATCTTAGACAAGTTTCTTAGCCTATTATGACTTGCTTATTGTTTTGCGAACTTTTCGTTGCTCTAATTGCAAAGAAACTTTATTCGGCTTTATGTTTCCTTGTACTATTTAAAAAACTCATTAAGTTTTTTAAGGTTTCATAGTTTTTTAGTCAATTTGTTTTTGAATGCCATTTCTATTCTTCCTTAATTTTTTATGGCATTTGTGGAGGTTTAGGGATCACAATAGTTGTTCTAGCTGTTTAAATATAGGTATGGGCAATTTTCTCCTTTGAGTCGCTTCCGGAATTCTTCCGGCTATGTTTTTTTTTGGCGTTGAAACAGATATCTACATGCTTTAAAATGTTAAATAAATTAATCAGTATTGTTATTAATATGATAATCTTAAAATTGTGGCTGTTCGTTCTCATAGGTAAAAACAGGATTTGAAGGCTCCTATTTGTCTATTAGTGGGTACTTTCTTGTGCTGATCAAGCAAAAACTCGGTTAAAACATTTTTAAAGCAAGTATTATTGTTAAAAGATCATATTGAAAAGGGCAATTTGTTCAATTTTGGAACGTTTTTCAAGATCAAAGATTTGATACTCCACTTTGCTTTCGTTCTGTTTTATATAATAATTTGATTTGTTCTCTTGTTCTTTCTAGCGTTAAGGCGACTAGTAAACATTTTAAAATTTTCAGATGTTTACCAGTGTCTTATATCTGTTTGGAGCTTCATTAGGCTGACTTTTGAGATAAACAATTCGGCTGGCAGGATGCCATGCTTCATGAGAAGGTCAATGGAGTGGTCAAATTTTTGTCGAAAACAACATACTTTTATTCCCTGGTTAATTTGCCTGTTTATGCGAATTATGTTTTTCGTTGTAAGAGTTTGAAGTAATGGTTAATTGACTCTGCTTGAAGTCACTGAGAACTTCTGGCGTTTATCGAGAAACGTGAAGCGGTTCGAGATATTCAGTCGAAATTTCGAAGTGAATTCTGCAGAGTCACTTAACCATGCTTAAAACACGAAACGCGCACGTTTTAAAATGACGAAAGTCAACGGAAGTGAACTTCTGGCTAAGTAGCAACTTCTGGCTTTTTAACTTCTGGCACTGTAGACTTTCGGAATTTTAAATTGTGCACGTGAGTGTTTTAAGGAATGTTCCACTGAAAGAAAGATCAGAGAGTTCAACTGACTTGAAAACATCAGTTCTTGCTTTCAAAGGAATTTGATTTCTTGCAAGATACAAAGAACAAATTGCACAAGCGATTTTGCTTAAAACTGAGTTCAGGCGATTTTCAAAGGTTAGGTTTGAATCAATTTGTACTCCCAGATAACAAAAAGCATGAGCTGGTTTGATCA
This sequence comes from Convolutriloba macropyga, assembly GCF_964194025.1. Classification (NCBI taxonomy): domain Eukaryota; kingdom Metazoa; phylum Xenacoelomorpha; order Acoela; family Convolutidae; genus Convolutriloba; species Convolutriloba macropyga. Next base: position 44,236,945 of record NC_134470.1, on the reverse strand, counting down.
AACACTTCAGTAGTTTTCCATGGCATGTGTTTTCCGCCAAGTTGCTCGAACAGCCATTTCATAGAGTTTTTTCCAATTCTAGTTAACTTGATAGTGAATGTTTTAGTGTCTTTGGTTAGACACCTGTTGTTCAAAATAGAATATGTTTACAGCAAATAGTAGAAATTTCGACTTCTGTTTTGCCTTAGTTGTTGCTGTTTTCGGAACTCTGTTGCTGGTTTATTAGTAATTTGTCCAACTTGTGTACAATATTTCATTATGTGGATTAAAAGCTGTGAATTTGAAAACGAAGAAGTTGATGATAATATTCACGAATCTCGAATCAGTTACCGTGAACAAACCGGATCTGTGTGTCATAATATTTCAGTTCTGATCATAGAATTTCCTTTATGATTTTAATATGACCAGGGTTATGATCATGGCACTTTTTAGACATTTCATAGAAAAGTTCATAGTAAAATTGTGAATTTCTTATGATCGTAATGATTTTTTCTCTGCAATTACTCTGAGCATTATGACCTTTTTCTCTGCATTTATTCTGAACATAATGGGGGAGTGGGAAGGGGTGACCCAACGTTATTCACCCCCCCCCCCTCAGTACGGCCAACCCCCCCCCCCACGGAATATTGAACAGTTTGGATTATTTGGGTTTGGTTTGGATTGTAATGTTTTGGTTAAAAGCTCAACCAAAACTTCAAAGTTCTATTCGAAAATTTAATTTTGTTAAAAAAATTCTATGAACATTATGGAAAACTCACAACAATACTGCACATAATTGGTTAACAAAGTATCATTAGGTCACTCTGATTCAGTACTGAATCGTCGATGTACACTATTGGAATATACTGATTCAGTAATGAAAGTCTATGACAATCGGGTCCGGGAAAACATGACCTGAATTTTTTTGGAATAATTTGGATTGTTCGTTGGATTTCACCTAGCATTTTATAGTTATTTTGTAGTTCATACGTCTAACCGAGCATATGAGAGTGTTTCAGAGACTTAAATTCAAATCTAATGGTTTTTAACAAATTCGACACCGCTTATTTTCAAAATATTAGTAGATTTTTAGATTTTGGCCGGTTTTTTTATAGGATTTAAATGTTGTTCTGTCGCATAATCTTGTTTGGCGAAAGACCTCATAGTTGCACTTTTTCAGTTTACTTGGTGATTAAAAATCAAACCAAATTTGACACCCTTTATTTTTGAGAACATTTCTGAATATTTTGATTTCCTCGTTTTTCCAGTTACTCTTGTTCTGCAGCTTGTTCTCACTTGGTCTACTTGGTTACTTTATCAGTCCTCTTTCAAATTACTTTATCGACATTTTAAATCTAATTCTCTTGACAATTCTGAAGCAACTTGTTTTCGAATATTGATTTTTTAGAATTTGCTTTTTGTTTGTAGTTGTTCTGTTGTTTTGTCAGTTAGTCTCATTAATGACTCTTTGGCTGTCTAATAAATCATAGTGGTATTTTTTCAATTGTTTATACTAATAACTAACGTGTCTAACAGCCTTGACAACAATTATTTTTATAACTTCGTATGCATTGTTCGATTTTGCCCGCTTTAGATTTCTGATGATTCTGTTACGTAGATGATTCTGTTACGTAGTCTCATTAATGACCCTTCTTACCGGCTCTTTGATGATTCGCATGTTAATTTGCTTGCTAGTTTACGTTAAAATCTAACTGTTGTGACAATTTTGGCCTGATTTTTTTAAGACAAACTTCAGAGATTTTTTGTCAGTCACATAAATGACAGGTCTCTTTCTATTAAAAATGCTTTCTATTCAAAGAGGTCTATTTAAATCTCTTTACTCGTTCTAGTTACAGCTAGTTGTTTTATTGACTGCAAAACTATTTGTTTTAGTTTTTGATCTTTTTTTCCATTTGTTGATACTTTTGTTACGTGTTCCGGTAGAGACTTAAGTTTCCATCTGTGTTTATGAGAAATTTGTCTCCCACACTTTTAGAGAAGGGGCACGGGACAATCCTGAAATTTATCAAATTTTTACAAGCTTGCTCTAATAAATTTGTGAAATTCTGATTTTGAGTCAAAATAATTTACATGTGAACGAGAACAGCTTTCCATCACCAATTTGATTTCAGGATCTCCTTAAACATCCATTTTAGTTTTATGCGCTCCTTCTTAGAAGACGCTCATATGTGTTTCATGGAAACTGTGCTCTGCAAAAAGGGAAACAAAGCAATGAGTCTGTTTCAACTGCTTTTGGTCTGTCCGAAAATGTTGACTCAGTTAAGTCATATATAATCTACCAAAAGTTGCTTTAATTTGGGTTTTAAAAGACAGCGCTTCAATTGAAACAGCCATTTTTCAACCACGACCGCAGAAAATTTTGGTTTAAAACACTGTAACATTGAGTTTTACACTGGGTCGATCTCTACCAGTGTGTCCCCCAAGGAAATCTGCTGTGACCTTTAATTTTATAATCTACGTCATTTAGTTCAGTAAAGACATCAAATATCAATGCAACGTTGTACAACACGCAAATGATACCTAAGTTTATGCTTGCCATGTAATTACTGATATATCAAACAAAACGAAACGTCAAAAATTTTGTTGAAACATTAGCCTACTAATTCTACAAAACAACAGTCTAAGTCTAAACGCACAGAAAACCAACTTCCTATAATTCGTATATCAAATTCATTTCTAGTTTATACTTAAATCCAATTGTAGTAACAATTTTGACCAAGTATTTTTCGATACGATGAATATCAGTGATTATTGTTAGTCGCATAAATGACAAATCTCAATTTCGCTCTACTCAAAAAAGTCTTAGTTCTCTTCACTAGTTTTAGTTATATCTAGTTGTTTTATTAGCTGTAACGCCTCTTGTTTTCAGTTTGTTTTAGTTTTTGTTTTTTCCTGCCTGTCTGTGATTTTTGTTACGTATTCCGGTAATTGTTTTTACAGAAACTGACATAAGATTTCTATTATTGGATAATTTGAAAAATTTGAAAAGTTTTGAATTCTAGTTGCGTGTCTCAAGGAAAATGACGCATTTTGTTTCTTAGGGGCACGGAAAAATCCTGAAATTTATCAAGGGACTTTTTTACAAGCTTCCTCTACTAAATTTTTGAAATTCTGATTTTGAGTCAAAAAAATTTGCATGTGAACGAAAGCAGTTTTTCATCACCAAATTGAAGTCAGGGGCTCGTAAAACATGCCTTTTGGTTTTATGAGCTCTTTTTCAACCAATTCTAACAATTAGAAACTGTGTTTCCTTAGGAACTGTGCTGTGATTTTTATATTTTAAAAACTACCTCAATAAATTCAGTAAAGACATCAAAAACTAATGCAACGATGCACAATACGCAATTGGTACTTTATTTTACGCTTCCTCTATAAATTTGGACATATCAAAAGGAAACTTCAAAGGTTTTATTTTTAAAAGATTAGGCACCTACTTCAATAAAAACAACACTCTAAATCTAAACGCATCGAAAACAATCTTCTTTGTTTTTTTTGCAAAATTACTCAACCTACACGGTTTATATAAAAGGTGAAAACTGAAGATGAAAAATGCCGTGTAATACTTGGCACTTTTCTTGGCAAATTACGCGCTGCTAATAGGAATTGAAAAATGTGCTAAAATGCTCGTGTAATAAGGGCAGTTTAAGCTATCAAGCGTGTTTGCCAGTTCATACAAGAATTAAGCTTATGGATGCACAGTCATTTCCACAACAGTGCTGTCTTGTTGAATTATATAACACATTTTTCTAAATTCATTGGAGAAACAGCTAAACATGGCAGAAAAATTGTGCTTCAAAGAAAATTTGACACTTTGCTCGACAAAGTTACAATATGAAATAGTTCAAAACAAATGCCTTTTGAGGATCAACTAAGCCACCTACTTTCACAAAAAATTTTTAAACGGAGCAACAAGTTTCTTGAATATAGTGCTACTCACACTATCATCCTAAAGAAGAAATAAATATTTCATTTCGACCTCAAAATTTGTCAATTTTTCTTAAAAAGTGCCTTATCTCCTCCAAAGCTTTAGATTTTTTGCAAGATTTCGTCACACACAATCTAAGGAGTAATAAATTTAAATATCACTATATCAATCTGATCTGGATCCATTCCGTTAAGAAAACTCCAAATTCTATACTTATGTTATCGGAGCCTATCGTGTAGAGATTTTAAAGTCAGTTAATGTTTTTATAATAAAATAATTACTCCAAATGATACGTTTTCTCGATCTCATCATTATTTATTCTGTGAATTTTCCCTACACGCCCATTGGCATCGTTGCTCCACCTGTCTATGGAGTTCAAGTGTTTTTTTTTATAAAATTGCTATTTTTTTTGTAAATATTCAAGTCTTTTTAACGTGAAAAATATTATTAAAAAAATTTGGCGCTCATAGGAAACTGTGTCTTGCATATTTCCATCAAAAGGAATTTAATGCAAAAAATTTCATTTGATTTTTTACGTAAATCAATTTTGTCGCCATCTTTTTTTTAAAACTTATTCCAGTTAAAATTAATTTTGTTCATACAAGATAATTTCACCCTTCCTGATTTGATGTTTCTCGGTACTTTCCTTTTGTTGACAAGTACATCAACTTCGTACACTTTTTACCTTGCTTTTGAATTCAGTTGCTAAATTTCTCTCTTGAGAGGCGCGTCGCAAAGTCTAAGTGTAAACTTTGGAGAGTATTTTGCTAAGCAAAGTCAACTAGAATCTATAGGTCCTGAACTCGGCCCGCGAAAGCAAAACTCATTTGAAATAAATACTACACAGCGCAGCCATCAAACAAACTTCTCTTGGTACAGACGCATTTTGGTATAAGCCGATTCCAGACTCTCCTCTTCCATGGCAGAAATGGAGCGTTCAGTATAAGCTTGCACTATTAGCGGGGGAAAATTTAATCCTGGACTGCTGCTCGGGCCGAAATCTGGAAATCTGAAGTGGTGCAACTACCATTAGAACCAATTTACGAGGAACTGATAATCAGTTCATCGGCCTAATCCGAGCGCGTAAGAAACGGAACAAATGCGCAACACAAAATGACTTGGCAAAATAAATGTCAGCGCCTAATCGAGGTCAGAATAATGTGCGGCGACAAACCTTTGTTACTCGAATCGTGGACCAAAATACCGTTTCACTCTTATACTTGAGCATTGTTGTGAAATGTAGACGTATATCTAACAGCAAGAATCCGCAGACCAGAGTTGATACCCTAACAACACTATAATTTCAATGTAATAGGTGAAGATATGACATGCACATACCGATTTCAAATTGGAATTTATAGCTTCACAGATATTCCGTCAGAACTTCATAAGGCAATGGACTCTACACTGATTGGGTCGAAAAGCACGTACGGTTTCTTAGACGACATTTTGATAGTCAGTAAACGTACAGGAGAAACTATGATTTTGAATAGGCGTTTATGTGAGGAAATACTCGGAATTAACCTTTCTAAATGTCACTCCGCTAAACTAGAAGTAGATTGGCTGGGCTTTCAAATTCTACAGACAGGGGTTTCACCAACATGAAAGCTAAATGTCAGCAGTTTAGTCACTCAAGGCACCAAAAACAATGAAGATGCTCCGCTCATTCTTTTGTTCTGTACCCTACATTAGTAATTTTATTCCCAATTTAAGCCCGATTAGCCACGCCTTGCGGCCCCTCTCAACGTAAATCGGTAAATTTTGTCGAAATTGAAGCTCATAAAATTGGTTTTACTGAGATTAAGAACCGCATCGCGAACGTTACGAAAAATTGTCAAAATGAACCGTCACGTTAGCCTAGAGTAAAATGTGACGTCTCCTGTGCCATTGTTGGAGCCGTATTAGAAAAATTAACAGCAGATGGATGGAAAGCTATTGCTTCTGCAGCACGTTTCTAAATTCTTGCAAAGAACGATACCTTGTAAATTAACTGGAATTTTTAGGAGTTGTGTGCTCCAATGAATATTTTAAGAATTACTTATACCACAAAATCAGGATGATCACCGTCAACAGAGTTCTAAATCAATACCCAAAGAAAATAAATTGTGCAATAGCCGTCTTCAAAGCTGGGCCGATCGACTTTTGTCTGACATAACATTTTTGTTTTGAACCTATGCTTGGCAAGAAAAAGTGTCTCGTGGCCTATATTTCGCTGCATAATTTAAAGTATTTTGAACACTCTGCAACTCACTTTTGAACACTCACCTCAATTCTTTATTTAAAACACATAATCTCGCACATGAAAATCACAAATCTTATATTACGGAACCAAACTCTATAAACATATGTAACACCTTCGCCACTCAATCACGCTTGCAAAAAACTAATCTGTTACTCGCTTGGAAAGAACACCCATCAAACTCCAAATACGAATTGAACAATTAAATGTATGCACTTTTGCAACGCAAAATCAGTAAACACATCATTTGCACCGCAAAATCCATCGAAACTAAAAAATTTCACCATAAAAAGAGTATTAACACAATCGACAGCCGTGAGACACAGTTAACTACAAGTAAATACCCGCAGTTTTCCGGACATTCTAATCGTAATTGACAAGATCAGAAAGCAAATAAAAAATCAGTGGTTTTTGCCCCATTGTACACTCAAAATCAATTGCCTTGTCATAATTCTCAAATTAAATCAATCAGGCTTAAAAGAATTAAAAATCAAGCAAAAGTCACTCTAAAATCTCTCTCAACTCGACAAATTCTCTCAACTCCAACAAAAATTTTGCCGGGCGCATCTTGTATTCTTAGCACCACCTAACGAACAGACCGTGCAACCCAACTTTTGATAATATTGTGGGAAACGTGTTTAGCAAAAATTTAATTGCATCTTTATCAAGCAAAGACGCGGTACTTTATGAGTAACCGGATCTGGACAATACACGTATGCAAGTGTGTATTCACAAACATTGAGGAGCATTTGAAAAAGATAAACACATATTTTCGCTCGTACTAGAGGGATCTCAATGTGGATCTGGATATTGTTGCATAGACAACAAAAAGCTTTATCAAATGCGCTGCGAAGAGCCCTTATAGACTACTTCCATGCTAGCCAACAGGGATTATGGGGAATGATCTATATGGCTACGCATTGCTGGTGACAATACACGAATAGAAGGCCAATTGTCAAGTCAACAGATTACAAACCGTGCGCTCCGCCATGTAAAAACCCTAAAACGATGGTCCCCGTGAAGATATTCTCTACAAATGTTTTATGCTCTGAACCGAATTAGGAATTTTGATAGGATTTTGGGGAGGCCAGAATTTGATGAGAAGGGCAATCAAATACCTTTTCTAGCAGCAATAGACCGATTCCTTAAATATCCAACCGCATGTATTTTTGATAAAACAAATGGCCTAAATGTAACACAATTTTCATACATTTACTTTCATAATCACGGAGTACCTCAATTTTTTGGATGGATCAAGCGAAATGTCTTCTTGGAAATCATTTGAGAAACTTTAAAAACAAAAACAATATAGATATCAAAAAAGCACCTGCTAACGATCATCGTAAAATCGGACACTCGTGGAGTGTTTAATAAAGACCTTAAAATTAGACTTGCATGTTTTAAAGAAGAAATAACAGAAACAAAGTTGTTCAACATGAAACCAGCACTAAAATCTATAAAATGTCAATTTCGAATGAGTAAATAAAAACTACAAAAATCTTGCCCTTCGAAGCGCACTTTGGTTGAAAACCCAATACGCCGCCTAACATATTATTCACAATTCCTAAATTATCTAAATTTCTTGTACGAGGGTATTTTAAATCATCATTTAGATGAAAAAACAGTTAACCAGGAATCAACATTGCGGGATGCCAAATGGCCAATTTCTAGTGGAGTGACAGCGAGGTTGAAAAAGTGACGACAAGAAAAACTTGCCAAGCAAATGACCAGGTGAGAGAGTGAGGGTGAGAGAAACTGGTGATGGCGAGCCACGGTTTCTCCGCTCCAATAATGCATGCCAACCGATCCCCTTGTTTAAACGAGCTGTGCAGCTAAAGTGGGCCCCGAAAATACATGGAAAACGACGCTCTAAAAATAACTTGAAAGTTCGTTATGAAGTACTGGCACCGGGGTCCTTCATAATAAAAATAAGTCCAACATCTTCAACCATAAAGGACCGGGAAAATCAGTAGTGACCGTCCGCAATGGCGACTTTGCAGAATTTGGCACCTAAATACCCTCGATAATTTATGCCCATAGACGGAGACCAGGAAATGCAGAAAAACTGGTAGGTGAGAAAATCCTGAGCGACATGCAAGAATTATCAAGAAGCCAAAAAGGGGATAAGAGGGTGAAGCATAAGACACGCGTAACCGGAAGTGGAGTGTCTTCAGCACGTTCAAACATTTCACGCACAATGCGGGAGCGCATACCGGAGAAATCTAAATTTGCTAAAGTTCTAAGTTCTCCAACACTTCAGCTGATTAGTCGCCAAGCTTATTAGTTATCCCCACTTCAGCTGTTACTCCTTCGTCAGCAGGACAGCAAATGCCATCTCCATCCGTTGAAGATCATAGTACCATTCAGGAAAAAACTAGCGGACGAATCTGAAAAAAACCCAATCCCCGATTATTAAAGTAAATTAGATTACTCATCGGACTCATTGACGATATTCAACCTGGGCGACCACGAAGGAAAGATGATTTAGAAAATTTGGAACCTCTATCGACTTCCCCAATTGCGTCAATGAAGGAGACCGCAGAGCAAGCTGGCGAATAAACTAAAATTTTACCAAAAAACCATGTCAAGTTTTGCCTGCCGATCTGCGCGTGCACTATATTTATGATTCAAGGAACTCGACACCCGATAATCTTGTTTTATTGACGGAGGAAGAAGCGGAGTTGAACGAGAACTATGATCGAAACTGATCTGAAAACTGCAATTAAAACTTCATAATAATATTTATCACTAGCTATTCGTAATTAGTAAATATATTACTGATACATATTTAACTGAGGACCAAATATTAATGTCTGTAAAAATATTTTTGTTAAAATTTCATCTCTCTGCAATTTCAGTAATAAAACTGAGGGTTATGTCATACATATATCCATCAATTTTAATTTAGTTCTGAAATTTTCATGTGATGTAAACTTAGTTCTCTTTAGTTGCCATCTACTTTGGATTTTCCGCTTCCTGATTTGATGTCTGTTCAAACTTCCCACATCTGCTTCCTTACAAAAATGTCTGTTCTTACTTCCCATTTTGTTGACAAGTACTCCAATTTCATTCACTTGCAATCTTGCCTTTGATTTCACTTGCTCAAATTCTCTCTAGATTCGCGCGTCGCGAAGCCTAAGTATAAACCTAGGAGGAGAGCATTTCGCTAAGCGAATTTAAATAGAATCTAAAAGTCTCGCCCCGCCAATTTTTACTCTACACGCCCCGCCAGTTTTTTGTTGTGTTCTGTGCTGTTTTTAAAGCTTTCCATTTTAGAATAAATGGCTCTCTTTTGGAACACTTTTGAAAATGACTTGTAGAGATTTTATGGGGAAAATTGCTGGAAAACGAGCGAAAAATTGGGGGGATTTTAATACTTGTTTTTATCGTTTTTCCAATGCACTGCATCACCACTATGTTTGGAGACCCGTCCCAAGTAAAACTGTAAACAGCAATATCTTTCAGTGGCTGCCATGAGTATATAGCTAAACAGTCTGAGGTTTGCGCTCGAAATAGCCCCGATCAGACCGTTTGGAGTGCACACCTGACAATTTTTGCACTCGAAATTACAGGGCGATTTCGAGTGCACACGCGCACTTGATCTGATCAGAGGCGGATCCGATCGCGCTTGATTCTGATCATAACTGGTTTTGTGTGCAACTGGGTCTGATCATAACGGCTTCAAGCGCAACAAGGTCTGATCATAAACGGTTCGAGTAAATTTTTTTTAGTTTGTTTTTGTTTTTTTTGACAGATATTGTACGCCCGTGGATCTGATTAGGAACGCACAGAAATTGTCGAGCGCTTGAGACTCATAAGAGGCACTTTCGGTCTGGGACGGTCTGCTCAGAGGCATCAGAGTGCACAAAAACGAGCACGTCCAATGTCGAAAAAACGATCAAAACGATTCAAGACGAACAAAAAAACATAAGGGCTTTGACCGTTTTTTCCTTAAAAATACCGACCAAAAACTATCATTTCTGATGTTTTTTTTTGAGTAAAATTTCAACAAGGGCATCTCAACGGGGGTAGACCCGATGCACGTCCCCATCCCCTGTACAATTGTGCATATTGTACCACACTTGTCGTTGTTCACTACTTACAGGGTAAGCAACGTGTCAACAAATTGAAATACAAACAATTTTACAGAAATGAACAAAGAAATACCAATTCCACGGACAACAATTAAAGGATTTTTTCTGCTAGCGCCCCCCCCCCCGCTTAGTTTGGCACCCCCCATTTATAAATGTGTAAACATTGTTAAAGTTAAGTAATCTTATACGTGAACATGTATGAACAGTATGCATTTACTAAAAGCTAGCACAGGGGTTTGAAAGTATTACGTTTTCAACCAAAATTTTTTGCATATAACGTAAGCATCAATAAAAATTTCTGTATTAGATCATTTTTGGTGTTATCGGCTACAATAAGGGCTTGATTTTGAAAAAATTTTAAGCAAACTATTCTAAAAGTGCCTTCAATCTACCTAGACACTCTTGATTCAACGAAATGCAAATATATCGCTCTTACAATTCGCGAAAACTTAGATTTCGGGGTGTGCAACGGCCATATAACGGCCATATAAGGCTGGGGGGCGCTAGCAGAAAAGATCCCAATTAAAAAAGGTTGAAAATAACTGCTCAGTGACTCACTCACTGTAGGGAACATCAATTGAAACCGGGTTACTCCGCAGTTTGCTTTAAAGTTGAAGACACCATCTGCGAATTGTTTCTTAAATAACGAAAACTGCACATTACAAGGTATGCTATTCGAGATGATTAAATGTTGGTGTTATTTAGGATTCAATTAATTGCAATGAACATAATCGTGATATCTTTAAGTTAAAGGTCGATTGATTCCTTTTCCAATTTCCGAGCTGAATAAATTTGATTGGTGGAAAGACGTGTTGGCAAAATATTGGCTCCAATTCTGATCACAATATGTATTTTGTCAAGCACTGTCGATGGCAATTTTCCTCATTTTGCTAGGGATGTGAATTTGCTAGTTATCCCATATTTTACATAAACATTTTTGTCCCATATAGCACCAACTGTTGCGGAGAATGCGACCCAGGTTTAGATTAATCATTCATTTATCAAGCGTTGCTACTCTCCCTCCTATTAAACTATTATTGGTTGAGATCTTTGTTCAAAATGACGAGTGATCGAAATCGGTATATTCAGACTATTTTCTTATCAACATACCCAGTCAACACACCCATTTGGATCAAAAAGAACATCATTTGTATGTTTTATTTTACTTGCTTCATCAATATTCGGTAGTCGTCTGAAAAGGTTGCTTCTGCAGACAAAAACATGCTCCAAATTTTGGCTAGTCCATGACTTTTATGCCTTCAAAGAATGGAAAACATTTGAAACGTTAATTTATTTGACATTGATTCACATTCACATGAAGTAGCAATTGGATAAAAGTCAAACATACGAACAGCTGCTCTTATTAACAGCAAGTAGTAAGAATTTAAAAGGTTATTTACACAATTAGAAAATTAAATAGACTGACAACAAAATATGCAAAAAGTGAGCTCTCAATTTACAATTAAAATGCTTGCAGGTGACGATTCGAATTTAATTAAAGAGATTGTTTCCTCTTTCACGCTAGTTAATATTTCAGTATATTTTAAGTATATTTCAAATGTTCATAAATGCTGCACTGTAATTAGGGCAAAAGATATTTTTTCTAGGATGAGAACAGTAGTTGGAGTTTGAATTGAATGATTTCAATTTCACCGAGTGTTAAATTAAATATGTAGCATGATTTATGATACAATTGTTTTGTTTGAAAATTTTGTTGCGATTATGTTTAACCTTTTGGCTCTAAATATTGAACGTAGTTTTTTCCACAGAAAATAGATATACCGATGAGCCTAGATATTAGCCTTAAAATAGATATTAGCCCTATCAGACGAGCAGACTTTCATCTTGTGAGCTTTACATTTATTATTCATTACGATTAGGTTAATGTTTTTTATCCATCCCGACAAAAATTATCCACGCAGAATAAAAGAATTTCTGTCTCTCAAAAAAAACAGTTGCATTTAGCACAAGTTTCTTTTAGGAGAAAGAGGAAACAGTTTCCGCTTTGTTAACTTTCAATGGTGGTCCAGCAGCGTTTTTCGCTCCATGGCCGATTCCTTGGACATCTGATGGTCGATGTAGGGCTTCAGGGACAAAATTCCCATGGCATTCGTGACTTGGAACAGACCAGCTGCTATGAATGGAAATGGCTCCCAAATTGTGAACAAATAGGCACCTAAGGATAACCCGATGGTCTTGTAAACGAAGGACAGCAAAGTCACGACAGATACAAGGCGTATTGTTGTCTGCTTTCCATTCATGAATGAGTTCAGAATTGGGGTCATGGCCGCGAGGCGCATCGAGTTTGCCAATTCACAGCTGAATATTATGAAGCCCATTGCGTATAAGTTATGGACAAAAGGCATTATTGCAACTAGAGTGGGAACAAACATCCCGATGAGCAACTTGACGTAGAGATTGCAGGGGATGAATGTTGTAAGGAGGAATGCGGGGAGGGTGAGGGCCATGGGTAGAAGTGTGAACAGGGAAGTTTCCACTCTCGTCAGTTGCCACTTATCTTTTACTAGCATAACTGCACTGAGGCTCACTATTCCTGACACTACCCCGATGGCCTCTGCGAACTGAACGAAGAACCAGAGAGGCTTCTGAATCGACCGGATATCCTGAAAACAATTTTACAAACATGCATTCAGACCCGAAATAATAGCACACTAATGGAGACCATACAAATGTAAAATGGTGGGCGTATAAAATTAATGGAAGGATCGTGAAAGGAGTAAACAAGTTCCTACCGATATGAAATAAGAGTACATTCAGCAACATAAACACGTCGTTTAAAAAAAACAGTCTATTAATTTTTTCAGAAGTTTCTAGAGTCCAGTTATTGAATTGGTTCCAATTTTTCCATAACTCTTCCAACGCTCGATTACTTTTAAAACCACAAGAGACGCGAGGTTATAGGCACATATGAAACATAAGAAAAGCTTTGAATCCTTGTCTCACACGTTGAAGGGGGATTCTTCTCTGACAAATGTGTCACCCAATGAGCAGGGACAATCAATACTGATAAGTTTTTGACGTCTCACTCAATGAGTTGAGAGTGCAAACTTTCATATGGTATCGTATTGGTCGTAAATGATTGTCGGAAAAAAATTTGGCAGCGAGAACAGGGGAAATACCTCAAAAGAATTTTGCAAGAAGGTAGCGAGAGTAATTCCATTGGTGATTCAAACTGAACTGATAATAATAACAATGATAGGCGGTCAACCAAGATTTCACACTCTCTCCATCAAAGAAAATATTTCTGTAGAATTCATCCGTGCCTCTTAAAAGATTCTGGCCTTTTTTGTTTAAAAGCATAATGGACTACGTATCTCAATATGAAAATTATACTCTTTTGAATGGTAGACATTGGCTAGACCTGAAATTATTAAAAGACAGCCTTCGGCCAATTTGAGGCATAAAAAGACAGTCCTCCCCAGTTGTTTAGTATGAAAAGACTTTTTCTGGAATTTGCTTAATCTCCTCGACTTTGGCTGGAAACAAAACATCCGTAGCTCGACCATAAAACGTGTCCTGGATTTTGGCTAGATAATAAAATTTCTGGAGTTTGGCTGCACAATGCAACGTATCATCCTGTACTATAAATTTTTTACGTGCAATTTTGTTGCTGACTATTGCTTATAACATAGTCAGCATGCATGCTGCTTCATGTTTTGAACAAAAATTGGCCGGAAATGATCATAAATTTGGTCAAAATCACACTGTAATGCCATACATTCGCAAAATATTAAACCTCCATAATTTCTCTGAAAACACATTAACACGGATTGTTTTACCAAATGGGGTTCGCATTATTGTATTAATTATTAAATCCAGAGTGCAATAGTAATTGTATCAATAACTGCATGCGCAAAAGTAATAAAAGCTTTACCCATTCTTAAGCAAGCAACATCATTTTCCAATATTTGATCACTCAAATTTCTCTAGTTTCTTTAGTGTCTGTGGTTTCTTTCTCAAAAGCTACCAATTTGAGATTCACCGTTCTATACTGTTTTTTGTTCCCATTCGTTTTCCTTGCCCACGGAAACGAAACTTGATAAGATCTTTGAGCCTTGGTATGAGAACGTAAAGACTGTGGTGATATACGAAACAACTTGCAAGATCTTACAAAAATATGATTTATCAAAAGATTTATCATAATAAATAAGCTCAACATGCTCTTTGAAAGGCATCCCAATTTCGGTCAAGAATTCGGTTATTTTGCATTCCTTTACAAAATTCATCACGATTCTGCTTACTTGCTGGATTTTTTATAAGAATGGTAGACCTTGGCTAGACCTGAAATTATTAAAAGACAGCCCTCGGCCAATTTGAGGCATAAAAAGACAGTCGTCCCCAGTTGTTTAGTATGAAAAGACTTTTTCTGGAATTTGCGTAATCTCCTCGACTTTGACTGGAAACAAAACATCCGTAGCTCGACCATAAAACGTGTCCTGAATTTTGGCTAGATAATAAAATTTCTGGAGTTTGGCTGTACAATGAAACGTCTCCTGTACTATAAACTTTTTACGTGCAATTTTGTTGCTAACTATTGCTTATAACAGTCAGCTTACATGCTCCTTCATGTTTTGAGCAAAAATTAACAAAAATAGACTGGAAATAAATGTGGTCATAATCACAGTTTAATGCCCCTAAATTGGCAAAATATTAAACCTCCATAATTTCTCTGAGAACACATTAAGAATGCGTGTGCTCTTTTCTACGCTAGACGGAATTCCTAGTGTTACGATTCGAAATTCTCTGCAATCAACATATCGATCTGTCAAAACTGACTGAACCAAAAAACTAGTTGGGCACACAGATCCTCTGGCCACTGAAAGTGAGGTTGGAACATTAAAACCTACGTGCGAGATAAGTATTAATGCGGTTAGTTTTTCACTAAAAAACTCTCCAGGTCTAGGTGCAGACTCACGAGAAGACTATTATATTACCACATTAGTAGATTGAATGAAACCAGGTGGCCTAGGTGTAAGGGTCCTATTCCCATTAACCATGACAAAAATGTTTTTTTCCTTTCCAAAATTGTGAACAATCTTTTTTTCAAGATGCAGGTTTTTTAGGGAAGTATGGTTCTTGAGAATCTTAAAAGATGAAGGAGCATACATGTTGACTACATTATAAGCAATTGTGAGCAAAAGAGTTGCGCGTAATATCTTTGTGTTAAAAGAACAGACTTGTGAAAAGACTAATAAAGGTTCGACCCATGAAAAGACCTTAATTCGACTTTTGTGGTTATGAAAAGACTAATGGTGGACCCATGAAAAGACTTTGCTTGACGTTATGTAAACATTGGATCGAGCTAAAGTCTAGCCCTCATTTAAAGTCTTTTGTAAAAATTTTGGGTCCAGCTAAAGTCTTTTGTAAAAAATCTGAGTCGGGCTAAAGTCCAGTAGAGTTTAAAGTCCAGCTACAGTCTTTCAATATTTGAGTGTAATCTGTTCTTTTCATACTATATTTTGGTCGAGCATTGTCTTTTCATAAGTCTGAACCCAGACATGAGTAGTTCATTCGGATACGCTTCGCAGGCAATGGCCGTGCCACAGCGGCCCGTGGAACTTGATATGAAACTAATAATACAAGCAAGCATGAGATCAAATTTTGCGCATATAAATATGCTAAAGCAATCTCGCAGTTTACACGCTAATTTGTAATCGCATAATTGCGCGAAA
This sequence comes from Convolutriloba macropyga, assembly GCF_964194025.1. Classification (NCBI taxonomy): domain Eukaryota; kingdom Metazoa; phylum Xenacoelomorpha; order Acoela; family Convolutidae; genus Convolutriloba; species Convolutriloba macropyga. Next base: position 44,220,994 of record NC_134470.1, on the reverse strand, counting down.
ACATCGAATAGTTTTTATTGCCTTTTGTGGCATGTTATAAACGGACAAAGGAACATTCTGTGCTACAAAACAGACTGATCAAAATCTTTCTTATTTAAGTGCTTGATAAGATTTTGTTTTGTTCAAAAGATAGGCAAAGTGTTCTGATCAAATATATCTCTACAAGGATGAACATGAGTTCTCTCAATTACTATCAGACCCGCCCAGTCTACTGGTATCAGATTGTAAGTATTGCTGGGACCAAAAATGGTATTAAGGATTAAGCAAGGTATGACACTGAGACCGCCTTCACCACAGACGAGACAAAAATTGCCTAATTCTCTTTACAATCACTAGACTGTTTCGGATTGTCTTACCAAATGGGGTTCACATTATTGTATTAAATATTAAATCAAGCGTGTCGTAGTAATTGTATCAATAAATGCATGCGAAAAAATAATGAAATCTTCATCCATTCTTAATCAAGCGACATCATTTTTCAATATTTGATCACTCAAATTTCTCTAGTGTCTTTGGTGGCCGTAGTTTCTTTCTCAAGTGTTACCAATTTGAGATTGACCGTTCTATACTCTTTTTTCACATTCGTTCTCCTCGCCCAGGGAAAGGAGACTTGATAAGATCGTTGATCCTTGGTATGAGAACGTAAAGATTGTGGTACGATACGAAACAACTTGCAAGATCTTACAAAAATGTGATTTATCAAAGGATTTATTATAATAAATAAGCTCAGCATGTTCTTTGAAAGGCATCCCAATTTCGGTCAAGAATTCGGATATTTTGCATACCTTTACAAAATTCATCACGATTCATTTTACTGGCCGGATTTTTATAAGAGCAAGATATGATCGCTTCAGTTCTTTCAAGGAAAAGCAATTAAAAACTATCAGAAAGAAGACTCTCTCTATAAAGCTTCTATCGTTTTTCTATGGAATCCAATCAACTTTTTGATCCAATCAACGCTTTTGCTATACAAGTACATGATTAACAAAAACTAACCTCGTTCTCTTTCTAAACAGTTACTTTTTTGGTCTTTGGCCTGGTACTTCTGAGTTAAAATTCTTCCTAATATCTGAAATTCAATAAACACATTATGATGCATCACCGCAGGCATACATTCAGTTCTCAAACATGAAATAAATTAATATTTCTACTCAACAAAGACGGTTGAGGTTAATTATTATTCCTCCTTGGGAAACGTTTTAAAGCTCGATGAACACAGATTGTTCAAGTTTGAAGCAAAAGATCGATTTACAGAGGACAAGAATACTAAAATTTTTAAAGATGATAAAAATACTTTGTGCGTGGCCTGCGGAAGTTTAAATGGGATGGATAGGAGCATTCGATTGAAAAGAATGCAATACAATGGTACCTCCAACTCAAGATCAAATTAAAGGTGTTTCCCCCAAAATTCATCATTGGCAGGAGGTAAGTATCGTCTTATCAGAAGTAATGAATTTGCTAAACTTAAACTTTGCTAGGACGATCAGTCCATTCAAGTTGACAGTGACATTTCAGCATACAGGATGTCCACTACAATGTAAATAAATAACAGTACAATGAGAAATAAAAAACGGAGCCTGCAAATTTTTTGATAATTACTGCCGTTGGCCCTCTCGACGTTGGAATTGAAACAGTTAGAGAAAAGGATTAAAAAATGACGGCAGATCATTTTTCTAAGTGTCAAAAAGTGCTTCAATTTGGTTCGCAGTTTCAATAGGCTTGATACATATACCAATTCAGTCTCTAAATACAAGGACAATGAGCCTAATATCAAAACCAGAAAACAACATACTTCAAGCTATTTTTAGTAACGTAATGCACTCAGTCCTCATCTATATTATGTATGTGTATATCTGTAATTTGGACTGGGAGGAAGGTCTCTTATGGGAGGAAAACCTCTCAAAAAACCTTTCAACCTTGAATATTGCCAGCAGTTCCTGACCACTCCGCATTAGAAAATAAGCTACAGTTAAAATCCGATAATCGGAAGCAGAAGTCAACGTTCTAAAACAGAATTCTATGTTCATAGTTTATATAGGTAGGAGGGAAATAAATTGTATCAATATTCTCAAAATTACCTTTTCACTTTGAATTTCAAAAAATAAACAGCAAAATTTTTTAGTCGAAAAAATTGCTGTGTTTTAAAACTGCAGACAGAACTTTTAAATCAAAAAGAGATGGGCGGGGGTATGTGGGGGGGGGGGGGGGTTGGGGTACGGATGGGAGGGGTACGAGTGGGGGAGGGAAGGTAAGGGGTTGGCGGTACGTGAGGGCACACATCGGGGACGGGGCTAGAATGGGTGGGTACGTGGTGTAGATTGGGGGTGTAGGTGAAGGGTTGGGGGTGCAAGGGGTGGGGGGCTAAACGGAGGGTACGTGGGGTGGGTACTTGGGGCAGGGGCTACATGGGGGCTACGTGTGGACGGGGAGGGGGTACATGGAGGGTAACGGGTGGGGGCGTGTAGGTTGGGTTGGGGTTAGGAGGTAGTTAACTGGAATCAAATCTGAATATGACCTCTTTACCTTGACCATTAACAGTGGTTCCCAATTGCTATACATTACAAACTAAGCTATCGTTAAAGTCCAATGTTCGAAAACAAGTCAATACCCAAAAACAGAGGTAGAATACCGGAAACGACTCGAGGAGTCGTCCAATATAATCACTAACATAACCTCACCTAAAATGAGAAATATCAAAGAAAATAAGTAGGGGGTAAGGTAGGGTCAGCGTAGGTGGTGGCGGGGTTAGTTGAGGTAATGTGGGGAGGGGGTAAGGGGGAGTGCCTGGCAAAGAGAAGTTAACGTTCTAAAACAGAAGTCAATGTTCGGAAGCAAAAGTTGAATGTTAAAGTCTTGAACAAACTTCCTCCAGCTAAAAAAAACCTGTAGAAAATCAATACTCCTCTTTGAGTCGTAAAAACCTGTACATTAACAATACTCCTCCTCGAGGCGTAAAAACCTGTAGAATACCAAAACTGTTTTTCAAGTCGTAAAAGAGTTAGCGCTTTAATAATAGACTGTGCGAAGTTAACCCTTTAACCAAAAAAATAACGAGTTTCTTCAAGTGAAACAGTGCAGTAAAATAAACAATTTAAGTCTGCCCCAGTAAAAAAGTTCAGTATTGATGTTCCTGTTAGCTGATATGTTTAGCGCCTCCATCAAGATTGACATCAAATTTGTGAAAGTTCTTAAAAGTGATGATAATAATTATGACGCTAAGGCCTGCAGTTTAATAAAAACAAATTCTTAAATGAAAAAACATAGCACACAATTCTCCTATGTATTTTACGATGTCCAGACTGGAGAACAAAATTTTTCATCAACACCTGCCCTCGAACAGCAGTAAAATGGTAAGCGTTTATCAGTTAAGAGCTTGTTAATTGGGCGCCCACATAATTAGTGGAGTTTGCAACGATCAGCAAGAGCAGATACAATGGCTTGAAAGTTTTGCTTGCAACAAAAAATTTTTTCGAAGATTGACAATGAAAGATAAGAATAGTTTGTCAACCGGAAATCTAAAAAATCTGATTGCTTAAAGCATCAATCAAACCCAAGTTGAGGCGCTAGACGGAAGCAAGTATGCCCAGGCCGTCCAGATGGAAAATTTATGTGTCCAAACCGTCCCCAGATGAAAAATTCTTATTTCTAGACTTTTGTGCGTTCACCAGACTTTCGTGCGTCCATTTCCAGACTTTTGTACATTCACCAGTATTTCGTGTGTTGACCAGATTTAGATAAGTTTGTGTCGTCTTTCGTGCGTTCACCAGACTTCCGTGTGTTCAACAGATATTTGTGCGCTGATCAGACTTTGGTGTGTTCATAACCAGTCTTTCATTCGTTTACTTGACATTTGCGCGCTCATATCCAGGTTTATTGCATGCTTATCCGTATTGGTTGTACACAAAAAACTTATTATGTATTCATTTCATCAATAGGTATCTCAGGTTTATAGTTGAAATGTATGGACTTCGTAGTTGGTACATAATTAATATTGGTACATAACTAAAACGTGATCAAAATATATTTCCGTCTTAAAAAGGCGCTATTCATGCAGTCAATTAACTGTGTTCTTTTATGGAACTTCAACAATTTTATATAAATGTAGACAAAATTTGTTCAATAAAAGGCAAAAAGTTGAATGCAACTCTTTCTGCAAACGACTTTTTGCCATAATTGAACCCAATTGAATTGATGTTTTCTGCATACAAAATTCACTTGTTGATGTACTCTTGTTGATGTACCAGGAGTACCTTAGCAACCAAGCGTTCAATTATTTTTTTAAAAATGTGGGGTATTTTCATGTGCTCAGGTGCTCCTTTGTCCAAAAATTCTTGCATTAATGTTCAGAAATTAGTGCGTTTATGTTCAGACTTTCATGAGATCATATACAAGCTTTCGGGCGTTCATGTTCAGAACTTTGTGCGTTTCGTCGATGTTTCCAGATTACGCAATTTTGGAATCACGACGCCTCCACGACGCGTTCATATTCGGTCTGGGTATAGTTGCTTCCATCTGAAACCTTAACCTGGAAACCCTTGTTTCTTGATGGCCACTTGCAAATCATGAGTAGTGGATAAAACAAGGCTTCCAACCACCAGTAAAATTTGTCCCTTTCTCCTAACGCTAATCGCGCATGTCGAATCGGGCCAAATTTTACTGATTTCTGGAAGCCTTGTTTTATCCACTACTATATATTAGCTCTAAATTTGATAAAAATTAAAATTAAAATCAAAAATAAAACAAAAAATCAAAAAATCAAAGCAAAATTTATATTTCACTCTTTAAGAGTGATTCATTCTTATTCGGAGTGATCCCCAGTAGAAAAGATCGCTCTTTTTCGCTCTTAAAGAGTGAATCCCTCTTTTTTGATATATTTTTATTTTTTTATACTTTTATTTCAAATTATCTATACTTTTCAATAAATTTATATTTTCTTTTATTTTTTCTACATTTATTCCATTATTAATAAGAAATGATACAAAATTATAGTATTTGCATGAACAACTATCAGTGAAACTGCTTCGCAGATCTTCTGTTTGGTTAATAACTAAAGGACTTACAGCTCTAGGACTTTGCCAACTAGGATTAATAGTTTTATCCGCGAAGCGGTTACACCGATCAGTTATATCAGGGAACCTGCTTTGCAGATTTCTACTAAATCCTCTAGTCAATTATATATCTGGATGTTGTTTCTTTACATGAGCCCGTATCCCATCATATCTCACAACAGAAGTACAATATGGACAATTAACTTTAGCTGAAGTACAACTTCTACATGTATACTTACCCTCATCAAAATTATTTAGTGGTTTTATATAATTACACTTATTACAACATCTAGTTAATACTTCTGAGCTGGGGTTAAGGTTAGGGTTAGGGTTGGGGATAAGGTTAGGGTTAGGGTTGGGATTAGGATCTGAGTTAGAGTTATAGTCATAGATAGAACCAGAACCAGAACTAGAGCTAGAACTGGGGTTAGAACCAGAACCAGAACTAGAGCTAGAGCTAGAACTAGGGTTAGAACTAGAGTTAGAATTAGGTTTAGAACTAGAACTAGGGTTAGAACTAGAATTAGAATTAGAATTAGAACTAGGGTTAGAACTAGAATTAGAGCTAGAACTAGAACTAGATTCATTTTTTAAAGAACAACCTCACGGAGAAAAATTATTACCACAAATACCACTTAATATTATACTACCACACATACATTTATCAGTTTTATCTTTATGAAACGATTCAAAATGATATTTTAAAACAGCAATGTTTCCACATTTATAGTCACACTCTAAACATTGTAAAAGCATTTATATTAGGGTAAACTATAATATTTACCTAATCCTTCACAGGGTAATATTTAGCCATGATTTCAATTAAATCTTTAGTTTTATCTTTAGATGTGATACACTCTGCTAAATATTAATTTCCTAAAGTATTGAGTGTATTAGTTTTACATCTCTTATCTAAAATCAAATCAAGGTCTAATTCTTTTTTATCTTTAACAAAATTTGTAATCTCTTCTCTAAATTCTTCATTATTTATATATAGTTTATTTAAAAATTTCCCCCCTTTCTATTCAAAATTCCCATCCCTTCATTGACGAAGTCACAGTTACACTGATCAATATACGAACAAAGTTCGCGGTTCACCAAACTGCTTCCCTGATCAGTATAACTGCTTCGTGTTTCACCTTCCAACTTTTCTTCATATCCAACATTAACTAATGTATTTACTCTACTCAACATTGTGCTTGCTCCCATTGCTACAGTTCCAGCATTTCTTGATATTGAATTAGGATAAAAACAATTAAATATAAATAAACCTGTGCCTATAATTCCACCAATATTTGATAAAATTTTCATACCCTTTCCCTTAATCATCTCTTTTGTTAAAACATCATTCTGAATTTTAATATTATTTAAAGAAGTTTATTAAAATAAAACTGATAATTATCAAGATTAATAACATTTCCATCCGTTGCAATAATCATTAGTGGTTTCATATATACTATAAGTTTATTATTATCTTCTCTTTCTAAATCATCTTTTAAACTAAGAGCTTTCAAATCAAGGAAACCAACTCTTGAATCATATATCATTGTTCTATTACTACTAATAATAAAAAAAGTATTTTCCTTTTTATTATATTTAATTATACCATAACGAAGCTCATCTGACATTTCATCTGTACAATTATAATAGTTACTATTTAATTCACTAATTATTTTTAATGAAGTCATGTTCACATTTTTATATCTCATTAAAGTTTTTAAATAGGTCAGGTCCATTATAAGTTGTTAAATAATTAGAATCACAACTCATTCTTGCTGTATTAATTATTTGAGCTGGTTTATGACACACTATAATCATTTGAATATTATAATGTCTACCTTCAGTAAAATAATAACCTATATCCTTATTTAACCTATCACCCATATCATCAAGTACTATTACACAGTTTTGAAAATTATGCATATTATTTTTTGTGATCATATTTATATCACATTTATTAAACCCAGTATAAAACTTATTAGACTCAGGATCTATCCAGTCTCTGTCATCTTTACAAACTATAACTATGGACCTTTGGTCTTGATCTTGAACTTGATCTTGATCTTGATCTTGAACTTGATGTTGAACTTGATCTTGAACTTGATCTTGATCTTGATGTTGATCTTGAACTTGATGTTGAACTTGATCTTGAACTTGATCTTGAAATTGATCTTGAACTTGATCTTGATCTTGAACTTGATGTTGAACTTGATCTTGAACTTGATCATGGTCTAAGTATAACTTTAAGTATTGTCTAATATAATATGTTTTACCCGTTCCAGTTCCACCATAAACAATAGTATGTAGTGGTGACTTTTCATATTCAAATCTAACTCGACTCCTATTCATAAATCCACTAAAGCTTTCTTCTAGTTTTGTATATTTACTTGGTCTTGAATCATATATTATATAACAAATTCCAATTATAATAATAAAAATAAAAACTGCACTACCTGTTTCCATTTTTATATAATAAATATAGATTTGATTTAGATTTAGATTTAGACTTAGACTTAGACTTAGATTTAATAAATTTATTATATAAAAATGCTCATCCTAACTTTTGAGGAATTCAATAATAAATTTAATATTGATAATAATGCTATGAGTGATATCAGAATAAAAGATATAGGTAAAGATACAAGTCTAACACCAATTGAAATTGTAATGAGAGATCAAACTCCAGATAGTATCAGGGATCCTAACTTCAACATTATTGTAAATCTACATCCAACTGAAGGTACACATTGGGTTTTAGCTATAAGAAGCGAAGGTGGTCCAACATAATACTTTGATAGTTTTGGTGTAGAAACTCCACCTTTATTTTTAGAAGAATATGTTGATCTAGGCTCTAATGAGAAATTACAACAATATGATGAATCTTATTGTGGGGCTTATTGTTTATACATGATCTATCTTATTGATAGAGGATTTGGAATTAAAAGTGCTTTGAATATTCTAGTTAATCAATGTAAATATCCAGGAATATATAATGAGTGTTTTTGTTTGAATTGTAGTAGAGGTGATGTTAACGATAATATTAATGTTAATGATAATGATAATGATCTACGAAGTAGCTTTGCTAATAATGTTAATGATAATGATAATGTTAATGTTAGTGATAATGATATTGATCTACGAAGTAGCTTTGCTAATAATGATAGTGATATTGTCATTGATGAAGATCTACGAAGTAGCTTTGCTAATAATGATAATGTTAATGATAATGATAATGATAATGATAATGATAATGATAATGATAATGATAATGATAATGATAATGATAATGATAATGATAATGTTAAAGATAATTAGCTTGGCTAATAATGATAATAATAATGATAATGAAAGAGATAATTTTATATATTAGGGAACCTGCTTCGCAGATCTATTTGATGAAAAATATCAAAGGAGTAAATCTAATAGGAATAGCAATAGTAATAGCATTAGTAATAGTCCTACTAATAATATCCGTGAAGCGGTTTCACCGATATCTGCAAACATAAATGTTGATTTATATTCATGGCTAAATGATGATGATATAATCACTGAAGCCGCATTCCCAGATAACTTTAGATGTATAATATCTGGTCCTAGTGAATGTGGTAAGACATTATTATTAAAAAAATAATTCTAGCTAGTATATACTTTGATAAGCTATACACCATTGGACCTACTGGTGATCATTACCATGATATGGAAAGAATAAACCCCAAAGCAGATGTTGAATTTATTAAAGATATAAAAGATTTACCATCTCCCGATAAACTACCCAAAGATTTAAAGAAACTAATGATATTCGACGATGTTAGAGCCAAAGAACCAGTTATTAATGAATACTTTTGTAGAGGTAGACATAATAACTGTAAAATGATATATCTTAATCAAAACCTGTTCTCTCTGTATAGGCAGAGTGTTAGAGAGGAGAGAACTGTAATCTATTTATTTTATTTGAACAGAGAGGTAAAGTCTTAGCATCGATATATCAAGATTTCTATAATAATGTTGAACTTTGTTATAATGATTTTGCTAATATTTGTAATAAGGTATGGAAAGAGCCTTATAATTATATTGTCACTGATATAACTAAAAAAAAATATTAATGGTAAACTAAGAATTATGGGGATCGGAGAGTTTTGTAGTTTAGTTTAGGTATCAGGGAACCTGCTTCGCAGATAAGTCTAAGTCTAAGTACAAGTATAAGTCTAAATTAAATGTAAAGTAAAACTTAATACATCGCCATTAAAGTCTATAGGTCTTCCATGCTCATCTTTAATATGAAATTCAATATATTCTATTCTATCTTTAGTTACATTTTGATATAAGATATTAGTTGGTACAATATTTATCAAGTAACCTGGTGGTTCAGTTAGATTAAAAGTATATAGTATGTCTGTATCTTTACCATTATCTTTAGCTCCAGATATCACATTACAATGAATGTTAATAGTACTAAGACCCATAATATCAAAAATTTTCTGAGATTTACATCTACCTTTTTTATAAATTATTTTTCCAAATCCTAGTAATGAGGCTAGTGAGTTTTATCGCTAGCTATATCAAAGCCGAGTGCTCCTTGTTTTATTTCCATTAAATATTTCATCGTATTCTTATCGGGTTCTTTTATAACATTACCATCAGTTTCTTCTTTTATTAATTCTGCTATGTCAGTTAACTCATATGCTCCCGGTGTAATAGTTGAATATAGCAACGGGATTCCTTTATAATTATAATTAAGTATAGATGTAATGTTTAGGCTTGAGGTAGAGATAGGGTTAAGGTTAGGGTCAGAGCTAAGAGCCCGAGGTAAAGCTTCATCATCTTCTATAAAAGTACTAGCATATAAGAATTGATTATTTCTCCTATTCACATTAAACACCGAATTATAAACAGATAATCTAATTAAACCTAATTTTGTTGTATTAAGTATAGGTTCACTAAAGTTAAACTTTTCTGTTGGTTTTATCATTCTAAAGTTAAGTGTATACTCTTCTTTAGTTTTAGTTAAAGCTTTGTGTATCTTTTGTAGTTCATATAATATCAAGTTGTCTGTCATTTTTTATCTAATAAAAATGGATTTTAATTTGGATACAACTTATAGTTATAATAATGATATACACAAAAGTAAGATTATAAAATATAAACCTAATAATCTGGCAACAATGAATACGGTTAATACTAACATTAATATCATACTCAATAGAGAAGAGAATCACTTAAATTTGCGTGATTCATATCTAGAGATAGAGTTTGTTGTATCAGATGATGCTGGTGGTGTATTTGCTAATGATGCTAATATTAGATTAGTTAATTATGGTATGATGGCATTGTTTAGTTTAATTAAGCTTGAAATTAGTGGTGGTAGGACTATTGAATATATAGATCATTGTCATCCTAATCTATTGATATATAAGTTATTAACTAGTACTGTTGATGAATATGAGAGTGGTATTGTTAGAAATCAGGGCAATAGAGATAGCCAACTTAAAGTTGACCATATTGCTGCACAACGAGGACATATGTATATGATGGTTAAGATGAGTGATCTATTTGGTTTCGTAAATGATTTAGAAAAGATTATATATGGTTTAGGATTTAAACTATTATTAAAAATAAATAATAATGATAGAGCTCTATATAGAGTTAATGCTAATCCTGGTGCAATTGCCAATGATGGTAATAGAGAAATTAGAGATATATCATGGTGTGTACCTAGTATTGATCCTAGTAATGATAATAGAATTATTGTACAAACGGGTTTAAGTAAAAAGAATAATGTAGACTTTAGTTATTATGAAAGAAAGACATTTTATAAGAATGTGCCCAATGCTACTAACTTCTTGTTCGATCTTGGTATAGAAAGTGGTATGGAAAGACCGCAATATATAATAGTTGGTTTTGAAAATAATAATGTTAATGAACAAACTCATGATGCAAGTACATTTGATGTAATGAATGTTACTGAATGTTATTGTAAGATTGGTAGTGAGTTTTATCCCGAGGATAGAATGAAATAATAATTATGGAACCAATAATTATAATGAGGCTTTTAAAGAGATTGTTAGCTTTAATAAAGATTATAATGGGCTACCACATAATATAAAACCATATATAAATCATAGAACATTCAAAAGTAATTATAGAATATATGTATTCGATACTAGATATCAAAGGGATCATATAGGTCCACAACCAATACAACTTAATTTTAAATTTAGTGCTGCAGTTGCAGGAGTTATATGTCATGCATTAGTATTAACTAGAAAGGTTATTAGTGTTAATAGTGATGGTAATAAGATGGTTGATATAATATCATAGATATAATTTAAGTCATAGATATAATTTAAGTCATAGATATAATTTAAGTCATAGATATAACTCTAGCGATAATTATAATTTTAGATATAACTCGAGCGATAATTATAATTTTAGATATAACTCTAGCGATAATTTATAATTATAGTATATTATAGTTATTGTTATAATTATATACATAACCATATACTTATACTTATACTTATAGCTAGTCAGCTCTAATTGTTACTCTTGTTAATGACTAACTATTTTTATTAGTATTAACAAAACCTTTATCATAAATAATATCTAGTTTTTTTTATTCTCTAGAGCCAAGCCTCTAGCTTCAAGCTTAATCTTAGCCTTGGGCCTAACCTTAAGCTTGGGTTTAATAACAACAAAAGGATTATAATTTTTAACTTCCATTATTTTTTTTTATATAGAAATGAGTCTTTTAAATAAATTCAAAACTAATTCATATTGTGTTGGAGGTAGACATTATAGTGGTACTGTTAATATAAGAGGAGTTATTACTTCAAAAGGTACTAAAATGTTAAAAGGTAATTGTGTTTTATGTAGAAGGAATAAATCAATGACAGTATCTGATGCAACAATAGAAGCAGAAGGACTTAAAGATTTCTTTAAAAGTGTTGGTAAAGCTACGGTTAATTTTGGAAAGAGAGTTGCTAATAATCCAGTAAGAGCATTAGAAATAGCAAGTAAAATAGGAAGTGCAGCTGCATCTAGAAACCCTAAAGCAGCTCTAGCGGCTACACCTGATTTAATTAAATTTGCAACTACTGGTGAAGGTATAAAATTAGTACAAAAAGAGGGTTATACTTAGGTACAAAGAAAAGATAATTATTTGATTATAATTATGATTATGATTATGATTATGATTATGATTATATCCATGATTATATCCATGATTATATTATGTTTATGATTATGATTATAGCTATGATTATGATAATATATTTATCGATCGGTGTAACCGCTTCGCTGATAAATATTAATACTGATATTATTATTACTAAAAACATTGTTATTACTAAGCACTAATATCTTTAACCTAAAAAAATACTCAGCTTGTTTTTCTTGTTCTTCTTATAATCCTCATATAACTTAACAAATTCATTATACTCATCATTATCTATTTTATTATCATTCATTGATTTAGTATATAGTTTATTAAACTTATCACTAAACTGTTTACTTAAAATATACATTTGTGAATACTTTATAATTTTATTTCTAATTTTAGTATTAATTGTTTTTGATAATGAACCACAAACAGTTGCTGTAGCAAAAGCTGTTGGTATAGAATAAGCTAATCCTATACCTGTTAATGAAACTGATGTTGTTGTTGTTGCAGTTGTTGCTATTGATGATAATACTATTTCTGTTATCTCAGCTATGTTAATATAATTCTTATATCTACTTAACTTCTTATTATAGTTATTAGTTTCAGTTTCATAATAATTTCTAATATCTTTTATAATGTTAATATTGTTGTTAAATTTATTATTAGCTTGAATCTTTTCGTTTATGTATTGTTCATTAACGGTTGACAAGTTGGGATATAGTAATCTCTAACTCGGTGCTATTGGATTGGTCATTGCTTTGCTTATTTTCATTAGTAAAAATTCTTTCTATTTTCTTCATTATATCTTCTTTATTAAAACTATAATGCATCTCAAGTCTGTCTTTCTCTTTATTATCAAGTAACTTACTTTGTAAAAGTATAGCAATTATATATTGTACTATAACACCTCTAAGAGATTTATTGTATTCTTTCATTTCTCTCAGACCGTTAGTAAACATTTCATCTAAGTGTATGTTAGTTATATTCTGATTTTTTTTATTACTATCAAATTCTTGCTTTAATTGATTATATTTAGAGATAGCATCTGCAGCAACTTTATTACAAAACTTAACAGTATTTCTGACTTCATTTGTTGATTCAATAAACTCATTAATTAGTTCTTCATTAACTTGTGTTTCATTTAGTTGTAATGTTTTAGTTGTAACCTTATCAAAGTCACCCTTTCTTAGTTCAGTTAGGTTTCTACTTAAAATGTCTATTTTATTAGAAGAGGATAATAAGTTATTGTCACAATACTCTTTATTAACCACATCTTTTTCATCTCTAGGAGGATGAACATTTGTAATTTTATAGGTATCCTTCATATCAATATCATCATTATTTTCTAGGAATAACCCACGAGCCTTACTTAGTGTTAAATTGTTTCCATTCCCTATATGACGTTTCGCTTGGTTAAATCTATTTCTTGTCATTATTTATATTAAAAAATAAATCCGGCTTGCCGGCTTAGGACCGCAGGTCTATATTTAATGATTCCAAAACCTTATTATTAGATTCAAAATCAATCAACTTCATTCACTTTAAACAATTCTCTATTCCAATTAGAAGTGTAACCTTTAGAGAAGATATTACGTTTATCTGCATTTCTAACATAATCACCAACTTTAAATTTTGGTGTTTCTTTGGTAGATTTAACCTGCGAAGCAGTTTCACTGATATAGTATTTAACTTTATCTGGATTATTAGAAGCGTCAACTGGTGTCATATTAATTGTTGAGTGAATGTTATTGTTATATGTTACAACAGCATCATTTAATATATTTACCCAATTACCATCACCGTTGATGAACATTGGTTTATTTATTATGTGTAATAATGTTCTATTGAATCTCTCTATAAACACAGCCTTTAAATCACTATAAGTAGAATATAGCTCTATCCCCAAAGCGGCTTTGCCGGTTCCATATTCTTTAAGTAAAGATTTAAATGTTTTATTGTAAAACTCACTACCTCTATCTATTCATAACCTTTCTGGTTTTCGACTTTCGGAGCCACCCTGTGGACCTTCTGATAGGATTGTTTTAAAACCATTAGTTAAAGATAAACCAGATTTATTCTCTAAAGGAATAGCCCATGCATATTTTGTGAATATATCTATAACTGTTAATATAAATTATAATTATTATTGTATTTACTTAGAGATGACTTATCAATTAAATCAGCTAACTATGTTTCATCTTTTTATAGTGGTATTATTCTTTGTCTTTTAAACTTTGTTATTTGAGGACTGAATACTTCTTTAGCCAGTTGTTGTTGTTTTTCTATCGTTTTATTTATGGACATAGTCATCTGCGAAGCAGGTTCCCTGATGGACGTAGTCACGGTTTCTCCTATCAACGAAGTTGTGAGCTTGCTCATTTACCATAATTAAAAGCAAAATTATCTAGTTGGTTTTGACTAATAATAATCATAGATAATAGTTGCTTAGATATATCTAGCATTTCATCATATAACCCATCATGACCAGCTTTTCTTTCCAGTATTAATAATTCTAGTCTTTCTACTAAATTATTTGGGTTGCCATTTAATCCCCTGCCAAATATATCATCTCTTACCTCCATTATACGTTTTATTGTTCTATATCTAGCGCTTTTCTTATCCCCTTTTCCTAAATCATATCTAATATCCTTTAAAAACCTTTTAATTTTGTTTTCATCTTCCTCAACCTTATCATCATATGTTACATTTGATTTAGTAAGAAAATCAGTAAATCCTTCCGAAAACTCATATACACTATCCCTAACTAAAAATGCACCCTGCTCTAGAGTTATATCAACACCATTCATTTTATATCTCCTACTAGGTAAACCTACGAGTTCTAAATTTAATTGAGGATTAGTTTGAGCCCCCATGTCATGAAGAAGTTTGGCATTTTTTGTATCAACATAAACTGGTGCTATATCTTGAGTTTGCTTAAGAATCCCCTTTAACGTTTCACCAATCTGCGAAGCGGTTTCACCCATCCTGGAAGCAGTTTCATTAAACTGGGAACCAGCTTGCTCGATCTGCGAAGCAGTTTCACCAGTCATCTTAGTTTGTTTATCTAACTCTTGATTTTGCCAATCTCTTGCTCTTAATGTTTGTTCACCTAATGCTAGATTCCGTTCAGTGTTTTCATTTATCCGCGAAGCAGTTTCACTGATAGTTTTAGTTAAAGGATCGAATAACTCTTCTATTTCACCATAATATTGTTGTTGTTTTAATTTATCTTCTAATCTAATTCTTCTGTTTTGTTTTTCTAGATTGTTTAATTCTATAAGTTTATCTAGTTTAGTCATTTTATATGTATTGAAAAATTATAATAAGAGTAAAAAAAATGGATAATGAAAACAGCTTCTCTCTTAATCTAAAAAGATGTTTAGCTTGTAAAAGACGTTGTAATACTATAGATGAGTGTATTGACCGTATTAGGGAACCAAATCATGATGATTTAATAATTTCAACTAATTCCAAATATGTAGATGGGGCTGGGAAGATAATAAAATTTCTAGGATATAATAAAAATATAATAGCTGGAGCTACACTACATAAGAATACAATAATGGGAGACACTATGGAGAAATATATGGCTCAGATAATGATTTATAATATACTAACTGCCAACCCTATGGATGTAATGAATGAGTTAGGTCTATAATTATTTGTTATAAAAATTAACAAAGCTCATTATATAATATAATAGCAACTTCAATTAACTTTCTATCATCATTAATGGTTAGTTCTAGAATATTATTAACCAGTAGGTCTTTGTCTCCATCTAATGATCTGCGAAGCAGTTTCACTGATGCTTGGTGGATCATTTTTATTAAATCTCTTTTGAATAGATATAGATTCTCATCATGAGGATAGCTTTTAATATTATTTACATGAAATCTTTTATCATCAAATGTGTTTAGACTAATCTTACTTGTTTTTGTTGTTGGCATGTTATCACCAACTTTTGTATTCTACTTTCATCTACTGTTCTCTGTGTATTATTCATTAATGCATCATAATAATCTATGTGCCTAGCATTATTATGCTTCTTTATTCCTTTTTCTTTAGTGTTTTTAGGATAATTTTTGAAGCTATATGTTTTGGGGGACAATGATATAAAGTCCTCAATAATCCTACTTCCCAGCTCGTGCTTAAACTTGCCGGGGACATTATTATTAGTTTTTATAGGTATGTATAGATTACTTAAGTCCATATGCTCATCACTAACTTTACCTTCACTATAACTTAATACGAAACTGTCCGTATCCATATAGTGAAGTGTTAGATCTTTGAGGGATGTTTGTAGAATATTATAGAATACATCATACATGTGTAACTTACTTAATTCTAAGATAGTAACACCTTCATATACTGGAGAATCATATTCTATTTTTTTATATATTCTATTTGGCTATAATCTCTATATCTAGTTATATTCTTAAATGTTGGTTTACTTACACTTTTCATTATCTTTTCTTCATCATGCAAGAACTTGCTTTGAAAGAAGTGTAGAGGATTCATGCACATTCTTCCATATAATGAGTTATTCATTAATTTCCTTACATCCTTTTCTGCTTCAGTTTTAGCTGTTGCTCTTTTATTTGTATTGTTTTGTATATAATCGCTACATATATAATCTTGTTTAAATTTAATTACTCTATGTTTTTTTGATACTTTTACCCCCATCTTAACATAGAACTTTAACATCCTATAATGAACCATATATTCTGTTTTGTTGTTTTGGTCTAAGATTAATTTCTCTGTTCTTGCTTTACTTTTCTCTCTTTCTCTGCATCCCAATTCATTATCATTTATCTTTCTTTTATTAGGCATTAGTGCTAACTGTTCTGTTCTCTCTTTACATTCATTAGTATAATCAATATCACAAACTATATAGTAACCATGATCACTATCATCTGGAGTATTCAATATTACATCGAGGAACCCGCTTTGCGGATCTAGAGTAGTAGTAGTAATAAACTCAAAATCCTTATAAGGTAACTTTTGCATCATTGCATAACCATATAGGTTGTTTGCGTCTATGTACCATATATTTCTATTAATAACTTTATCATTAGTATTAGTATTAGTATTAGTATTATCATTAGTAATATATCTATCACCCATTAATCCGCATATACCACCTCGCTTTGCTCCAACAAAATCATCTAGCATTTGTTTATCTTGTAATGTATCTAATGTTACACCGCTTGACATTACCCAACAATCAAAACTGTAACCTGGGAGACTTCCATAATGTAGTGGATTGAGCTTGAATTCTTTCATACTTAGTTTAACATATTCATTCATGCATTAGTCTAATATTTCCACATCATTTTGTAAATACTCTATAGTTAGATCTTTACCAGTTTTATTACTGTTTTCATTATTGAAGTTATCTACTTCTTCTTGTGTTGGTAATTTATTATGTAGAGATGACCTATAAGATTATTATAGGAGTCTAAACCAAAGTATTCATATGGATATAATGTTTTAGTTTTACATCCGTATATCTTTGCCATTTGATCTAGAGGCATAGCTAAGAAGTTAAATCTGTCTAAGAATTTGAGACAACCAATGCTAAGCATCTTAGATTTACCAGCAGCTAGTGGTATGTTATCTACTTTTCTTTTATCATTATTCTGTTTAAAGAGTTCACTGTATAGTAGGTTGAAGTCATAGCCAGAGCCATTATGGAATATTACTGGAATGAAGTTTTGTTGTTTGTATCTTAGATTACATATTTTACATGCTGGTCCTCTATATTTACCAGTTTCGTGACAGTGATCTCTTACTTTATTAATACATGTTTTGCTGCAGATATGACAAGAGTTATTAGTTTCATGATATAATTTGTCTTCTTCTGTGAATATCATCTTTTCATTATGTTCGAAATTATTCTCAGTTTCTATTTCTAACAGATCTCTAGCAAATCTTTTGATGCAGCCTAGACCGAAGTAGTGTTTGAAGTTACCTTGCCAGGTGTAACCCACAGCTATTGGAATATGTTCAGCTATTACATATTTACAATCATTAGTTGTAACATCGGTGAAACCGCTTCGCGGATCAACAATGCAACATTCTATATCGGCAGTTATAACATTATTTATATTCTGACGTTTGTGTTCATTTACACAAGTAATATCTTCTTTCTTAGGACAAGCAATCTCTGGTTTGAAAGAGGTGCTGCATTCGTGTTTATCATATTTAATTTAACCAGCAGGTACACCTACCTGCTCGTGTTTATCATATTTAATTTAAACCAATAGCTACACCTATCACAATAATATTTAATGTTGTTTTTATTTGGTCGTTCTAACAAGGTCTCTATATTTTTTATTAGGGCACAGTGTTCTATTTGACCATTACTCCAAACTAGTATTCTTACATCTTTTCTATCTTTATTAAAATCATCCACTTGTTTAAACAATTCTATTTTACCATTACCACAAGGTGTGTATACCCAAATATTAATATTATACAATTTCTGTATTCTTTTTATATAAGCAAAATCATCTTCATGTTGTTGTCTTGGTTCAATTAGTTTATCTACATATTTACTTTCTCGAGTTGCATGGTGTGGGGCGGGATGTAGCCAAGCAGTTATAGTTAGTTGTAAGCAATTGTATTTATAACTACGTATATTTAATATCGACTTAGAGTTTTTGAGATCAGGAGGTAAATCTATATAACTACCAATAGACGCTTTAGTTGGTTCAATGTTTAACTGAATACTTCTTATTCCAAGAAACTCAAAATCATAACCATAACCTTCATATATTTCCTTTTCGAAATCTAGCCACAGATTGAAGTCACCATATTCATATATTGCATTATTATTAATATAATCAGTATTGAAAAATATTTTAGTAGTTTTAACTTCTGCTTTGGTTCTCTTTTTATAATCACATTCAGCCGTGATCTTGTATTTAAAACTCTTAACTTTACGAAACTGGTAACAGTTTTTAATTTCTTCTAAAGAGTAATTAGTTGCTTCAGCTATATCTTCAATGTAATTCACACCTTTATCAGTAATACAAAATTCTCACATGTTCTGACTTGAGTTTATGTCGAAGTCTTCTGTGTTTTCTAGATACATGCGATTGTGACTATATGAATGAGTAGTTAGAGCTGTTTTACTTCTAAATTCTTCATGACATTCTTTACATTCATATCCGTGAAACGGCTTCGCCGATTTAATTCTGCTGTAGATATCCTCTTCAGTTTTAGTTTTAGTTTTGGTGGCTGGTTTAGTTTTAATAATATAATCATCTTCATCCAAATTATACACCCTCTCCGAGATTTCCTCTTCCTCAGACCCAAACATTTTCTCCAATAGTTCCTTATGTTTGAGATCGTATGATAGATGCCTATATAAAGCCTTCTTTGATTCAAAGGATAGATTACAGACATCGCAGAAGTTTATGACACTAGTATTTGTTGATTGAGACATGATGTATTTTTTTAGGGAAATAATCAAAAAATAATATTTCGAAAAATGAGAATGAAATGCAAAAAGTGTATAAATAAGTCTTGGAAAGAATGTTGTAATAATTGTAAAGAATTAGAATATTCTTGTTATGTTTGTAAAAATATGGTTAAGGTTAAAGATTATATAGAACATTTGGGATATCATTATTCTGATCCTGATCAATATCTAACGTGTAGTATGTGTAATGTTTATAAACATATATCATTATATAGATGTAGAAATAGGAAATGTAGACTATGTATTTATCTTCATAGATATAGATATGGTCATACTAGAAATCAATTCAGAGAGCATGTTTATAAGTATAATATTCAAGAAGACATAGAAAAACACTAATCACTGTGTTTCCACCGATCTCAGTGTTTTTGACTGTATACCCATCACAGTGTGTCCCATATACAGTCTCACAGCAGGGATCATCCTTTTTAAGAACTGTGAATTTGGTTTTTTTGTCTCACTTAGTTTTATAGTATTTCATCAGAGTCGGGGGACGTTCACTGGAGTCAGTGAGGAAGGAAACCCAAACCTTCCCTTTGCTAAAGCAACTTAACTAGACTCGATGATTTAACCACTACACCAAGTGAGACAGAAAGTTTTATTTTTAAATTGATTAAATATTGATTAGGGGATATATGAAAATTTTTATTATTTTAATATTTCTTTCAATTTTTGTTCAAGTTTTTTCGCAAGTTGTTTTTACGTGCTTTTTACACGGTCTCATCTGCGAAGCAGTTTCACTGATTAGTTTTATACTAGTATCTGGGGACGTCCACCGGAGTCGGTGGGGATAGAACCCAAACTATCCGTCTGACAACAGTTAATTACCAGCTTAATTCTGTACTAGTGGTTTGCACTAAGTGAGACAAGAGATGATAGATTTAAAATATAAAAGCAGTGAATATAGAGCTAATATATAGTAGTGGATAAAACAAGGGATTCAACAAACAGTAAAATTTGGCCCGATTCGACATGCGCGATTAGCGTTAGGAGAAAGGGACAAATTTTACTGGTAGTTGGAAGCCTTGTTTTATCCACTACTATCATGGTGATTACATTTTTTCTGAAATGTTTGAGATGATTGTTGGTTTGACTCTTTAACATTATTATCGTCGTTCTCAAAGCTCATGGGCATGTTTTGAATTAAGCTACTTAAATTCGATTTTTTTAATCATTAACGCTGACGTATTTATCCTCCCCGAGTCGAGATTTTTCAAAAAAATTATGTAAGAAATGCGCTGACAAGTGCTGAAAAAAAAATAAATTTCAGCGGATAAAAATTGTATATAATAATTATCCGCTTAATATGCTGAATTTTGAACACATATTTTACACAATTTCAGCACGTGTCAACACATTCAGTGGATAACTATGTAAGATTTATCCGGTAAAAAATAGTTTTTTCAAGCGCTTGTCAGCGCATTTCTTACATATATTTCATTTTTCACCAGCTATCTTAGATAAATTGAACGCTTTCAGTACACAATTTTGGCACTTTCAGCACTTATGTTACCTATTTTCAAATCTTTTCATTATTTTTTCTACTTATGTACATACAGAAGCAGCACCAGAGCAAGACTAAACAACATTGCACTAGAGCCGTCCAACTTACAAATAGTTGGAAATCTGCCGAAAGATTTAAGAATTTTGCCAACTCTTAACATAAAGCAGTTATCGCAGCTGGAGTATATAGCCAATTTACCTGATTGAATAAAAACCAGGCAACTTAAGCATTATTGTCTTCCTCCCGTTAGATAAAATGAAAGCGTGACGCCTCTCAGATGTTCTGTTTTTCAAAAATATGAAGAATCATTAAAAAAAATAGCGCAGATTTGTGATTGGTTAATGGCTCCACTAAATTGCAAAAGATGAAGAACCGTGCATACTGACTACGTTATTGGTAATAGTGAGCAATAAAGTTGCACGTAAAATTTGAAGTAAGGAATGTGCTGGAAGCGCTGAAATTCTCTTTTATTTTGAAGTGCTGAAATTATGTAAAAATTGTGCTGAATTTTTGAAGTGCTGAATTTATCTGAGGAATGTATTGAAAGATGTGCTGAATTTTTGTAGGAGATGTGCTGAAATTATGCAAGGAATGTGCTGAAACTGTTGAATTCTGGATTTTTGGAAGTACTGAATTTTTGTAAGAGAAGTGCTGAAAAATGTGCTGAAATTATGTAAGAAATGCGTTGACAAGAGCTGGAAATATTTTTATTCAGCACATTCAGCGCCTAACACTAAACTTTTAGCACATTCAGCTTTTTCCTTACAAAAATTAGCACATTCAGCTGATCTCTTACAAAATTTTCCGCTTACACCCGCTCAAATCTCGACCCGGGGCCCCTGGGTGTACTTGTTTGGATTGATGTAACCAGGAGTAACTGTTTAGATCTTTGTGTTGTTGGGTGCGAAGAGAATAGATCGAAAGTAGAACATGTCGAAAGCAAAATTTTTGTACAATAGATTGGAAATTAAATTCTTCAAGTTGCATATTGGCTATTAAGATTTAAGCGCTCATTTATAAATACAGTGATGATATTGATATATTTTACTTATAATACACTTGTTATAAAATGTTCAGTTGTGATATTTTGTTCGGTTGTGATAGATTAATATCAAGTTCCATGGGCCTCTAATGTATGGCAATGGCTTGCGAGGCATAGTCAGGCGGTTATTTTACGACAGTTCTCAGATAACGCTTAATTTTATCCCATTAAAATAGAGATTAGTTTTCGATCTATTGTCCCTATTTTTCTGCTTTGGATCTATTGATATATATCCTTTCGATATATTGCCCGGCATTGCTTTATCCATCGAAATTTAAGTTCATTTCATTTTCACTTGACTTTAATTTCGTTATTTTTGTGCGGCCCAGAGATTAATTATCTTTCAAACGAGCAATTTTCATAATTGTTGCATGTAATTTCTCTCTATACCTGCACTATGAGGAAAAGATAAAAATATGCGCTATAGCTCATTTTGCATGTTGTTTTTATCTTCATCCCACTAATAGCATCAAAAATGCTTCCTTAAAGAGTGCATAGTACGCGTTTTAACTTCGAATTACGTTGTGTATTTTCACAACGCCCTAACCCACGCAGCCGAAGTTGACAAGTTGCACTGTTAGTGGTATCGGAATTTTTGTTCTCAATTAGAGAAATCCGCTAAATTAGCCACACTAAAAAATCTAAGAACAAAATGAATTCACTTGTATCAATTATTCATATATAGTTACAGGGAGCACGTCGTTTATCTTTCCATGAAAAATTAATTCATCGGCCATTTGTAAATTCGGCTAGCATTTGCTTCAAGCAGTTCTACCATGTAAAACACTAGCTGAATAGAATCCAGACGGCGTATGCTATTAATGTGAAACTTTTCATTTTGAGGCGCTGTGTCGTGATTTGAATCAAATTCGTCCCCCGTGGCTTCTAATCGCGATTTGCGCTAATTGCGCAAGCTCCCTTTGAATGCGTCCCTAAAGGGCTCGCAGCCAAGTCAAACAAGGACAAACAATATACTTTTATGACTGCAACAAATACTTAATCTTTGGCGGAGGGGGGGGGGGGGGGGGGCGGAGGGGTGAAGTTCGCGCATACAGGCCAGAAATTTATTTGTTCCCAAGTGTTTTTTGATTGTTAAAACAGTTAAAAATTAAAGCATCGTTTTTTTTACAACAAAAGAAAAGAATGATTATTAGAACATAAAAGTTGTTTTCGGCAGATTGTCTAGCAACGCTCCTTTATTTTGAAGCTGTTTGAAGTTGAATGCGTCCAATAAAACCTTCATTTTCAAACATTTCAGAATTCAATGGAGAAGTATCCAAAAATATCTTGCTATATGTCCCGAATGATCAGTAATAGTACAGATAAACAAGGAGGCTCGGTAATGTGCGTTCGCAAATTAAGTTCCGACCCCGCTCATCTACATTTTTCACTTAATTGTCTACCAAATGAGGAAGAGATTAAAAAATTAACAAATCAACATATCGTTCAACAAACTACTGAAAGAATAAAATAATCTACTCTAGAGAGCCTATGAGACCTGTGGCTACCATAATATGACTACCAGAAAAGACGGCAATAAAAATCAATTAGTTACAAATATTGATTACGACCAAAACTCCTTGTCCATTTTTTGAAAACCACTAATAACCAAATCAAAATGGCATCAGATAAAATTTATACTAAGAAGATTAACCGGTACTTTTTGGAACAAAATGAGGGACTTTTCCTCAATGCGTTTATTAAAACATTGCTTCTTTAAAAAAAGAATGAAATTCGAACTGATTAGAAACAATAGGCATCAAATTAAACAACTGAGAGAGTCTTTTATACCTCAATAAAGAGTGACTGAGGCCTTTCATTATCCAGGATATGTCATACGACTACAAAAAGAACGACAAATACAGGCAAAAACAAAAAATTTGCGCGAAAAATTATACACGAAAACGTTGTCCCCCTAATCAATTAAATATTAAGCTGATCACTAAAAACAATACAAATCTTCGTTTGCATTTTTTGCAGGTGACAACATTTGTAAATCAAATGACGCCCATTATTGTGATACTGTGAAACGAAAACAAAAACCTACGAAAATGGGCAAATATGCAAAAATCGCGAAAATTCGTTTCATTAAAACTCGTTGTTCCGAGAAGAAAGACCATTTGAGGAAAATAAAACCGTCAAAATTCATAGCCAACAAAGGCATTCGACTAAAAGGATAGACAGTTTGTCTTTCAACTAACGGGAAAAACAATTGCGACTGTTATTAAGGAGTATAAATCATAAGACTATAAAATAACGTTAACTACAAGCTGAACTAATAATTTTCACAAACAACATTACGAAACACAGTTTTGAAGCCATTAAATTTATCAACCGTGGGAATATAGCTTCTTCACTTGCATCTCCTCCGATCGTCATAACGTGTTTTTGTAGAACGACTATCACAAAATGACAACAAAAAACCACAAAAACTGAAAAGTATCTAAACTTCACAAAATTGTTCTGAAACAAATTGTCTAAGCCCTGAAGACATGATTTAAAAACTTTAAACAACAGAAAAATTATTGTTTGATTGAACAAAACATTAAAAAGAGCTCTAAATAATGAGGCTATTTTACGAAAATGATACAACATTGTAAAATACGAAAAAACGCAAACAAGAGCGAAAAGGGATAAGTTAAAGAATACTATTACTCTTTTTTCAGAAATTTAATTTGAAAGTCAAAATAACCATTATCTATTTACCGATATCAGTTGTTAAGTTCATTTGTTTATCTATAGTTGGCCACTGAGACCTTTAATTACATAATATTTGGCATATGACAACGAAAATTAACAACAAATAAAGGGCAAAAATAAAAAACTCCAATTTCTGCAAGAGAACGGTGTCGCAGCCCTTCAAACCATATGTCATATATATGGCAAAACAAAAAATATGTTCAGTTTCAAATGTTGTAAAGCTTTTTTCAGTTAGATTGTCAAATAATATGACAGTTTGAAAAAGAAACAAAATAACAGCAAAAATGGGCAATTATGCAGAAAAATCCGAAAATTTGGTATGAAAACTCGTAGTACCGAAAGCAAGAAAACCCTCTGTTAAAACAATCGGTCACAAAAGTATTTTGTATTGTTCAGGGAGGAAAGGATGACCGGTACTTACTGAGAATAAGCAAATTAATGACTAAAAAAATATAAAAATTTGACATGTTCAAAAAATCACAGAAAAACAATTACATTCAATAACATAAAGAGTCATTAGGTAACCACCGAATGAATAGAAAATGTTCACTTGCACCTCCTGAGGAAGAAATTTAGATCTTTGAGTGGTTAAATTTAAAAATCTGACTGCCAACAGAATAACAATTGAAAGCAAAAGACAAGATTTCAGTTAAATTTTATTAAAATTCTTCCTCAAAGCCTTAAAAACCCTTTGGTTCTCTCAAAACAAACTGTATCTACATTCGGTCTTAATTTTACGTAAATTGGGGTTGTCATTAACTGAGCTGTGAATAAAAAATATTGTCAGTAATTAATATTAAAAAAACAATAGCGAAATAATTTGAAAAAGGCAGCATCAAAATAAAAACCAAAAAGTCCCGAATTCTAAGAATCCATGATATTATTGAACCTTTCCCTGATTTTGTCGCGCGCCCAGCGAACCGACCAAGTGTTCCAAGTGTTTGCAATTTGGACCAATTGTTGAAGGGAATTCTTCAAATATTAAGAATAAAACAACTCTACCAATTGCTGCAAGAGAACGGTGTCGAAGCCCTTCAAACCATATGTCATATATATGTAAAAACAAAAAACATGTTCAGTTTCAAATGTTGTAAAGCTTTTTTCAGTTAGATTGTCAAATAATGTGACAGTTTGAAAAAGAAACAAAACAGCAAAAATGGGCAATTAGGCAGAAAAGTCCGAAAATTTTGTATGAAAACTCGTAGTACCGAAAGCAAGAAAACCTCTGTTAAAACAATCGGTCACAAAAGTATTTTGTATTCTGCAGGGAGGAAAGGATCACCGGTAATTATTGAGAATAAGCAAATTGTTGACTAAAATAATATAAAAATTTGACATGTTCAAAAAATCACAGAAAAACAATTACATTCAATAACATAAAGAGTCATTAGGTAACAACCGAATGAATAGAAAAGAATCACTTGCACCTCTTGAGGAAAAAATTTAGATCTTTGAGTGGTTAAATTTAAAAATCTGACTGCCAAAAGAATAACAATTGAAAGCAAAAGAAAAGAATTCAGTTAAATTTTATTAAAATTCTTCCTCAAAGCCTTAAAAACCCTTTGGTTCTCTCAAAACAAACTGTATCTACATTCGGTCTCAATTTTACGTAAATTGGAGTTGTCATTAACTGAGCTGTGAATAAAAAATATTGTCAGTAATTAATATTAAAAAAACAATAGCAAAATATTTTGAAAAAGGCAGCATCAAAATAAAAACCAAAAAGTCCCGGATTCTAAGAATTCATGATATTATTGAACCTCTCCCTGATTTTGTCGCGCGCCCAGCAAACCGACCAAGTGTTCCAAGTGTTTGCAATTTGGACCAATTGTTGAAGGGAATTCTTCAAATATTAAGAATAAAATAACTCTACCAATTGCTGCAAGAGAACGGTGTCGAAGCCCTTCAAACCATATGTCATATATATGTAAAAACAAAAAACATGTTCAGTTTCAAATGTTGTAAAGCTTTTTTCAGTTAGATTGTCAAATAATGTGACAGTTTGAAAAAGAAACAAAACAGCAAAAATGGGCAATTAGGCAGAAAAGTCCGAAAATTTTGTATGAAAACTCGTAGTACCGAAAGCAAGAAAACCCTCTGTTAAAACAATCGGTCACAAAAGTATTTTGTATTCTGCAGGGAGGAAAGGATCACCAGTAATTATTGAGAATAAGCAAATTGTTGACTAAAATAATATAAAAATTTGACATGTTCAAAAAATCACAGAAAAACAATTACATTCAATAACATAAAGAGTCATTAGGTAACAACCGAATGAATAGAAAAGAATCACTTGCACCTCTTGAGGAAAAAATTTAGATCTTTGAGTGGTTAAATTTAAAAATCTGACTGCCAAAAGAATAACAATTGAAAGCAAAAGACAAGAATTCAGTTAAATTTTATTAAAATTCTTCCTCAAAGCCTTAAAAACCCTTTGGTTCTCTCAAAACAAACTGTATCTACATTCGGTCTCAATTTTACGTAAATTGGAGTTGTCATTAACTGAGCTTTGAATAAAAAATATTGTCAGTAATTAATATTAAAAAAACAATAGCAAAATATTTTGAAAAAGGCAGCATCAAAATAAAAACCAAAAAGTCCCGGATTCTAAGAATTCATGATATTATTGAACCTCTCCCTGATTTTGTCGTGCGCCCAGCAAACCGACCAAGTGTTTCAAGTGTTTGCAATTTGGACCAATTGTTGAAGGGAATTCTTCAAATATTAAGAATAAAATAACTCAACCAATTGCTGCAAGAGAACGGTGTCGAAGCCCTTCAAACCATATGTCATATATATGTAAAAACAAAAAACATGTTCAGTTTCAAATGTTGTAAAGCTTTTTTCAGTTAGATTGTCAAATAATGTGACAGTTTGAAAAAGAAACAAAACAGCAAAAATGGGCAATTAGGCAGAAAAGTCCGAATTTTGTATGAAAACTCGTAGTACCGAAAGCAAGAAAACCCTCTGTTAAAACAATCGGTCACAAAAGTATTTTGTATTCTGCAGGGAGGAAAGGATCACCGGTAATTATTGAGAATAAGCAAATTGTTGACTAAAATAATATAAAAATTTGACATGTTCAAAAAATCACAGAAAAACAATTACATTCAATAACATAAAGAGTCATTAGCTAACAACCGAATGAATAGAAAAGAATCACTTGCACCTCTTGAGGAAAAAATTTAGATCTTTGAGTGGTTAAATTTAAAAATCTGACTGCCAAAAGAATAACAATTGAAAGCAAAAGACAAGAATTCAGTTAAATTTTATTAAAATTCTTCCTCAAAGCCTTAAAAAGCCTTTGGTTCTCTCAAAACAAACTGTATCTACATTCGGTCTCAATTTTACGTAAATTGGAGTTGTCATTAACTGAGCTGTGAATAAAAAATATTGTCAGTAATTAATATTAAAAAAACAATAGCAAAATATTTTGAAAAAGGCAGCATCAAAATAAAAACCAAAAAGTCCCGGATTCTAAGAATTCATGATATTATTGAACCTCTCCCTGATTTTGTCGCGCGCCCAGCAAACCGACCAAGTGTTCCAAGTGTTTGCAATTTAGACTAATTGTTGAAGGGAATTCTTCAAATATTAAGAAAAAACAACGATTCATTTTGTATAATTATTGAGTTAAATTTGCAAAAAAATAGCAAAGTTTTAATTCCTGAAGACTTTCATACGGCCCCTAATTGCAAGTAGTGCTCTTTTTGAGATTAGGGAGTCTGTGTTATGGTTTCTAGGTGACTAAGTTTGGCAAACTTTAACAAGGTGGACCAAAAATGCATATTTTGTGCCATTTTTGATTTGATTTTTAAAAAATTTGATTTTTAAAAATTTTGTCAAAAATTTCAGCCAAAGAAATTTCAATTAAACAATTCAGCCACGCTCTTCTATCTCTAAGGGTAACAACAAGTTTGCCGTTAAAAATTTTAACTTATTTTGAATTATGTTATCGAAATTTTGCGAAATTTTAGCAAAAATTACTTAAAATATGAACAAAAACAGTCGAATGTTCAGAAAACTTTAAACCTCGATAACTCCCTGTAAAAAAGAAAATGGAAAAAATCTTTTTAGTTCCGTATTCTACGCTGGACGGGCTTTTTAATGATATCACTCACAATTCTGTACGATGAATATATCGATCGGCCAAAATTGACTGAACAAAAATAACCCAGTTGAGTATATAGTTCCTCCCTCCCCACTAATGTGGGGGTCGGAATAATAAAATCCTTTGCTTATAAATCGGCAATTTGTGGTTATTTGGAGTCTTTCCCATTGTAGCCCCCCACGCAATAGCAGCCCCCCTTAAAATCACATCCAGAGATAATATGCTGAGGTTGAGTAATGTGCGTTTATGCTTCAAGATTATAATTGTCCACTCCAAGACACAAGCTACGGATAAACATGAGCCAGTGGTCCACGAGGAGCAAAAACAAAATTTCTATGTAAACTGGAGCCCCTTGAAATGTTTTCCAGAGTTATCGCTAATGTTTGTTGAAATACTGTTACAGTATTGACAAAAAACAACATACAAACAACATTGCAATACTCCACATTCGAAAGGTACTTCGGAAAAGAGTCAATTAGAATATGTTATGTTAATCCAAATTCTTGTAAAAAGCAATTCATTTGGTTTTCAGTTAGTTTGGGCTTCCAAAAATACTCAGAATTGAAAAACTCCAGAATTGAAAAACTTGCAAGATTCTTGTAAGATTCTCGAAGATTTTGAATCAGGACTCAAAATTTTTTCCATGGATTTCACCTTTGTAACTTGTTTAATGAACAAAAAAATTTGCTTCAAAGGTGCTTTCTAAAACAGCCTTCTAAAACATAGGGCCCTGATTAATTTTTCTGCCTGGATTGACATCTTGCAAGAATCTTGCAAGAATCTTGCAAAGTTTTGAATCAGCTTGCAAGATTCTTGCAAGTTTTAAATTCACTCATCACTATAGGGTCGTCTTCGCCAGTTGTGTGAGCTTGCGCAGTACAGAATAGAGAGAGAATGTAGAATAGAGGGGGAGGGTACCTGAAAGAAGTTGATGATGATGTTGGTGGATTTTCCTCCGCTAATGTCTCTGAGGTCACCTCCCTCCTTCCCCATCTCCTCTTCCTCGTCCTCTCCTGAGCACCCGTCTAAACTCTCGTACGAGTCAGACATGCGGAAGAGAGAACCCACCTGAAACACATGTTTGAATTAGTTTTGAGCTGAACTAACTCAACATCTGAGTGGGAGATGGCTTGAAATGCAGATTATGTACCCAAGGTGAGGCCCGCGACCCATGATAGGCATTCGGCACACCGACTTGGGTTGTGGACAGGAGGGTCCAGACCGAATAGACATTACGACAGAATGTTGGAAACAACCGATCAGACCCCAGGCCAGGCCATCTGCGAGACCGAAATAAAATATATAGACGAAACTTACTAAATTTGTAAGTTACATTTTTTTTAAACAAAAACCTCGAAATAAAATTTTGGTCTAATTTTGATTTTTGATAAAAAAAAACTGTCTACATTATTAGAAAGTGTGGCGCTGAAGTGACCGTTTTCTAAGGCGAGTTTCAATTTGGTGAGTTTCATCAACCGTTCTAACTTCATTAGCGGTTGTATAGGTCGGCTGTTGTTAATAAAACAATGAAATCAGGGACCCCAGAGGAACAGTTCTTGCCTCGGGCTGGAGGTCGCGGCTCTGATTCAGTTGGCACTCTTAATAGAGCAACAAGGAAACTTGACATCAACTGTGCTTTGCACAGGAGGTGTTTCAACCTATCAATTAACCAGTGTCACCGTAATTAAAGCAATTG
>NC_134470.1:44152434-44190048 GCF_964194025.1 Convolutriloba macropyga | reverse complement strand
AAAGAATGATTATTAGAACATAAAAGTTGTTTTCGGCAGATTGTCTAGCAACGCTCCTTTATTTTGAAGCTGTTTGAAGTTGAATGCGTCCAATAAAACCTTCATTTTCAAACATTTCAGAATTCAATGGAGTAGTATCCAAAAATATCTTGCTATATGTCCCGAATGATCAGTAATAGTACAGATAAACAAGGAGGCTCGGTAATGTGCGTTCGCACATTAAGTTCCGACCCCGCTCATCTACATTTTTCACTTAATTGTCTACCAAATGAGGAAGAGATTAAAAAATTAACATATCAACATATCGTTCAACAAACTATTGAAAGAATAAAATAATCTACTCTAGAGAGCCTATGAGACCTGTGGCTACCATAATATCACTACCAGAAAAGACGGCAATAAAAATCAATTAGTTACAAATATTGATTACGACCAAAACTCCTTGTCCATTTTTTGAAAACCACTAACAACCAAATCAAAATGGCATCAGATAAAATTTATACTAAGAAGATTAACCGGTACTTTTTTGGAACAAAATAAGGGACTTTTCCTCAATGCGTTTATTATAACATTGCTTCTTTAAAAAAACAGAATTAAATTCGAACTGAATAGAAACAATAGGCATCAAATCAAATGACTGAGAGAGTCTTTTAAACCTCAATAGAGAGTGACTGAGGCCTTTCATTATCCAGGATATGTCATACGACTACTAAAAGAACGACAAATACAGGCAAAAACAAAAAATTTGCGCGAAAAATTATGCACGAAAACGTTGTCCCCCTAATCAATTAAATATTAAGCTGATCACTAAAAACAATACAAATCTTCGTTTGCATTTTTTGCAGGTGACAACATTTGTAAATCAAATGACGCCCATTATTGTGATACTGTGAAACGAAAACAAAAACCTACGAAAATGGGCAAATATGCAAAAATCACGAAAATTCGTTTCATGAAAACTCGTTATTCCGAGAAGAAAAACCATTTGAGGAAAATAAAACCGTTATGAAGAGCAAAATGTTTTTCAATAGATAATTGTTGTGAATTGTCTATAGAGGTGCTTTGCTCCAATTTAACAGAAATAAAATTGGCAGATCTCGAAAATCTACCTCTTATTCTATTAAAAACAAATATTTAAAAAATTCATAGCCAACAAAGGCTTTCGACTAAATGGGTAGACAGTTTGTCTTGCAAGTACTCGGAAAAATAATTGCGACTGTTATTAAGGAGGATAAATCATAAGACTATAAAATAACATTAAATACAAGCTGAACTAATAAGTTTCACAAACAACATTACGAAACCACAGTTTTGAAGCCATTAAATTTATCAACCGTGGGGATATAGCTTCTTCACTTGCATCTCCTTTGATCGTCATAACGTGTTTTTGTAGAACGACTATCACAAAATGACAACAAAAAACCACAAAAACTGAAAAGTATCTAAACTTCACAAAATTGTTCTGAAACAAATTGTCTAAGCCCTGAAGACATCATTTAAAAACTTTAAACAACAGAAAAACTATTGTTTGAATGAACAAAAATTAAAAAGAGCTCTAAATAATGAGGCTTTTTACCAAAATGATACAACATTGTAAAATACGAAAAAAACGCAAACAAGAGCAAAAAGGGATAAGTTAAAGAATACTATTACTCTTTTTTAGAAATTTAATTTGAAAGTCAAAATAACCATTATCTATTTACCGATATCAGTTGTTAAGTTCATTTGTTTATCTATAGTTGGCCACTGAGACCTTTAATTACATAATATTTGGCATATGACAACAAAAATTAACAACAAATAAAGGGCAAAAATAAAAAACTCTACCAATTTCTGCAAGAGAACGGTGTCGCAGCCCTTCAAACCATAAGTCATATATATGGCAAAACAAAAAATATGTTCAGTTTCAAATGTTGTAAAGCTTTTTTCAGTTAGATTGTCAAATAATGTGACAGTTTGAAAAAGAAACAAAATAACAGCAAAATTGGGCAATTATGCAGAAAAATCCAAAAATTTTGTATGATAACTCGTAGTACCGAAAGCAAGAAAACCCTCTGTTAAAACAATCGGTCACAAAAGTATTTTGTACTTTGCAGGAAAGGATGACCGGTACTTACTGAGAATAAGCAAATTAATGACTAAAATAATATAAAAAATTGACATGTTCAAAAAATCA
The DNA here is from genome assembly GCF_964194025.1 of Convolutriloba macropyga. Lineage (NCBI taxonomy): Eukaryota > Metazoa > Xenacoelomorpha > Acoela > Convolutidae > Convolutriloba > Convolutriloba macropyga. The sequence continues at coordinate 44,187,872 of NC_134470.1, read as the reverse complement.
CAGTAAAACAATTACATTCATTAACATAAAGAGTCATTAGGTAACCACCGATTGAATAGAAAAGCTTCATTTGCACCTCTTGAGGAAGAAATTTAGATCTTTGAGTGGTTAAAATTAAAAATCTGACTGCCAAAAGAATAACAATTGAAAGCAAAAGATAAGAATTTAGTTAAATTTTAATAAAATTCTTCCTCAAAGCCGTAAAAACCCTTTGGTTCTCTGAAAACAAACTGTATCTACATTTGGCCTCAAATTTACGTAAATTGAAGCTGTCATTAACGGAGCTGTGAATAAAAATATTGTCAGTAATTAATATATTAAAAAAATAGCAAAATATTTTGAAAAAGGCAGCATCAAAATAAAAACCAAAAAGTCCCGGATTCTAAGAATTCATGATATTATTGAATCTCTCCCTGATTTTGTCGCGCGCCCCGGAAACCGACCAAGTGTTCCAAGTGTTTGCAATTTGGACCAATTGTTGAAGGGAATTCTTCAAATATTAAGAATAAAAAAACTCTACCAATTTCTGCAAGAGAACGGTGTCGAAGCCCTTCAAACCATATGTCATATATATGTCAAAACAGAAAATATGTTCAGTTTCAAATGTTGTAAAGCTTTTTTCAGTTAGATTGTCAAATAATGCGACAGTTTGAAAAAGAAACAAAACAACAGCAAAAATGGGCAATTATGGAGAAAAATCCAAAAATTTTGTATGAAAACTCGTAGTACCGAAAGCAAGAAAACCCTCTGTTAAAACAATCGGTCACAAAAGTATTTTGTATTCTGCAAGGAGGAAAGGATCACCGGTACTTACTGAGAATAAGCAAATTGTTGACTAAAATAATATAAAAAATTGACATGTTCAAAAAATCACAGAAAAACAATTACATTCAATAACATAAAGAGTCATTAGGTAACAACCGAATGAATAGAAAAGGATCACTTGCACCTCTTGAGGAAAAAATATAGATCTTTGAGTGGTTAAATTTAAAAATCTGACTGCCAAAAGAATAACAATTGAAAGCAAAAGATAAGAATTTAGTTAAATTTTAATAAAATTCTTCCTCAAAGCCGTAAAAACCCTTTGGTTCTCTGAAAACAAACTGTATCTACATTCGGCCTCAAATTTACGTAAATTGAAGCTGTCATTAACGGAGCTGTGAATAAAAAATATTGTCAGTAATTAATATTATAAAAAAATAGCAAAATATTTTGAAAAAGGCAGCATCAAAATAAAAACCAAAAAGTCCCGGATTCTAAGAATTCATGACATTATTGAACCTCTCCCTGATTTTGTCCCGCGCCCAGCAAACCGACCAAGTGTTCCAAGTGTTTCCAATTTAGACCAATTGTTGAACGGAATTTTTCAAATATTAAGAAAAAACATCGATGCATTTTGTATAATTATTGAGTTAAATTTGCAAAAAATGGCAAAGTTTTAATTCCTGAAGACTTTCATACGGCCTCTAATTGCAGCTAGTGCTCTTTTTGAGATCAGGGAGTCTGTGTTATGATTTCTAGGTGACTAAATTCGGCAAACGTTAACAAGTTGGACCAAAAAAGCATATTTTGTGCCATTTTTGATGAAAAAATTTTGATTTTTAAAAATTTTGTCAAAAATTTCAGCCAAAAAAATTTCAATTAAACAATTCAGCCACGTTCTTCTATCTCTAAGGGTAACAACAAGTTTGCCGTTAAAAATTTTAACTTATTTTGAATTATGTTATCGAACTTGTGCGAAATTTTAGCAAAAATTACTTAAAATGTGAACAAAAACAGTCGAATGTTCACAAAACTTTAAACCTCGATAACTCCCTGTAAAAAACGAAAATCGAAAAAATCTTTTAAGTTCCGTATTCTACGCTGGACGGGCTTTTTAATGATACCACTCACAATTCTGTACGATGAATATATCGATCGGCCAAAATTGACTGAACAAAAATAACCCAGTTGAGTATATAGTTCCTCCCTCCCCACTAATGTGGGGGTCGGAACAATAAAATCCTTTGCTTATAAATCGGCAATTTGTGGTTATTTGGAGTCTTTCCCATTGTAGCCCCCCAAGCAATAGCAGCCCCCCTTAAAATCACATCCAGAGATAATATGCTGAGGTTGAGTAATGTGCGTTTATGCTTTGTCGTGCAACAATCAAGTCAGAAGTAAAACTTGAAAAAACATTGACTTTTGTCCTTATCGCAACCAAAACGAGTTGGTTGTTCCCGCAACTTAAAACTGATATAAAAAACTTAACAAACTGTCTAGAACAATGTAATTGAATCCTTATCTACAAAAAAAAAAAAAAAAAGAGAAGCAATTTTTTCAGCGACGAAGCCAAGTTTGGGTTACAAACGTCACCCCGACGAGAGGATCAAGTTTTTTACTGGTTTCAGACGTCACCAGCAGAAGTCCGCCCGAGGTCTCAGACGTTACCTCTGATGTCCTGTTCCCCGGTTAGAGCCATCCAAAATCTCTACTTTTTTTTCGACAAAAAGCCTCCAAAAAATTGATATTTGTCCCCCAAAAAAGCTTATTTGTTACTATAACACCTCGATTCAAAAACCTCGACTAGTTTCATTATTTTCAAAGCGAGTTAAGGCAATTTTCTCATTTTTAAAGAAGAATCTGCGAAAAAAAACACAAAAATCAGAGAAATGTTCCTTAAATCAGAAAATTCAAAAAACACAATTTAGTTTTCTGACTACATATCCGTTTCAATTGCGGAAAAAACTTTTAAACCACTCTTTTGAATTGATTTGTAATCAAAGAGAAAGCTATTTGCGTCGATATATCCGATAAGTATCATATAAATAAGAAATGTCGGAGAAAATTTTTTGAATTCAGAAAATTCAAAAAACACAATTTAGTTTTCTGACTACATATCCGTTTCAATTGCGGAAAAAACCATTAAACCACTCTTTTGAATTGGTTTGTAATCAAACAGAAAGCTATTTGCATCGATATATCCAATCAGTATCATATAAATAAGAAATGTCGGAGAAAATTTTTTGAATTCAGAAAATTTAAAAAACACAATTTAGTTTTCTGACTACATATCCGTTTCAATTGCGAAAAAAACTATTAAACCACTCTTTTGATTTGATTTGTAATCAAACAGAAAGCTATTTGCATCGATATATCCAATCAGTATCATGTAAATGGGAAATGTCAGAAAAAATTTTTTGAAATCATAAAATTCAAAAAACACAAGTTAATTTTCTGACTACATATTCATTTGAATTGTCGAATAAACCACTAAACAAACCCCTAAGACAAGTCATTGTTAGTCTGTTTGTTTGTTTTACCTGTATAGGGAAGTAAATAGAAAGTCTTTAGGCGCCACACCAAATATCAAAACTTTCATTTGACAAAAATAAATACCATTTTATTTTTTTTTTGGAAAAAACTTCCAAAACTTTTGCAGAAGTTCTCGGTCTCAGACGTTGCCGTCTGCGAAGTTCCTTTATCCCTATTGGTTTCAGACGTTATCATCAGCAGAAGAGGAGTTTTCAAAGAAAATTGGTTCCAGTAGTCACCAGAAATTTTGATGTCTTTTTTCCTACTTTCAATTTCTTTCTGAAAGGCAGATCTCAGACGCTAATTGTCAGAGAGAGCTTTGAGAGTTTAATACAGTCAATGCATTTTTTAAATAACGAAGACAGAGTGAAAAAAAGCCGATAAAGTCACACAGTTTTGAAGAAAACGAAAAGTTTTGCAAAACCCGGAAAAGACAATTTCCGAAAGAATTCTAAAGTTTCCCACAATATGACTCGTCTCTGCAACTTTCTAGCATTCAGTAGCCCTTCCGTAGCCCTTGTTGCCTAAACGCATCGCATTTTTGCTAATTTCTTATCTTTAGCCGTCAAAACAACAATAAACTCCTAGAAAAAGAACAGGTTTCAAAGTTATAAATTCGCAAAAAAACTGTGAGAGGTATTTTTTAATCATAGTGCTTGGTTAGGGTTAGGGAGCTAAGGAAAGTCTCTTGGGCAGTTTTATAAGTTTGGTAATTTATTCGTATTTGAGAGAAAAAGACGAGTTTATTGAAGTTTTTAAGAAAAAGGAGTTTAATGTAACAATTATTTGAGTTCTGGTCTAATTTTGGTTCAATTGCATAATTGTAGCAAGGCACAGTTTTCCTGTAAACCACAGTAGCCAAACATACTAGTTCAAACAGTTAACGTCAGCTATTTAAGCGAAACTTGTGTTATTTCAACAAAAAACAAGCAATTATTTAGGTCTGTTGAACGAAAAACGGTTAAAACGCGCGAACGTTCGGAAAAGCTTTTAGGTTTTTTTTAGTGCAAAAAGCTAGATCTAGCACACAAAACACATTCTAGGACATCATTTTTGAGAAAAGTTGCGTCGCTGGTCTTTTGAACAGGAAAAAACTAGGATCATTAGCATTCAAACCTTAGACAACCTTTTTTCACATCAAAAAATTTGCGTCGCTCCGGTTCTCAAAGCCGTTTTTCACCTTCAGTAACGAGCTTACTCACCAACATCATCAACAATCAGCTACAACAGAGCAGCAGCCACCAATATGTCAAAGCAGAACAGCGCTGAATGTCAGTTTGCCATCAATATGTTCAAAGCGACAGAAATGTCAATGAAAAAACTGCTCGATCTCCTTGAGAAAACTGTGGAGCAGAAAAAGAGTTTCCGATCATTGTCTTTGATGATCAACAAAATCAAAGGCCAGGAAACAGAGCTGAAGAAACTCTCAGAGGAAGTGATGAGACAGCAGCCACATCAAAGCACTGCATCATCTATATTGAATAGGCAAACGGCACTAATAACACGCCTCAATGAACAGGAACTGCGAGTCGATCTGTTGGACGACGATGGCCAGCTCAGTCAGTCTTCCAGTCGCATTAGAGATGATGTCAGCATCATCTCCAGCAGAAGAAACCTGTCTCGGCAATCAACACCTGCGCCCAGTGACGACAAGGAACGAATCCAGCATCAGCGCGATATAGAAGAAAAGCAGACCAGCAGTAACCTCTTCAATCAGCCGCCCCCAATACCACCACGGCCAAGACAACCATCAATGTTTCTACAAACGTCTAATGAACCAGGACTTCAAATTCAGCATGTGCTTGAAGCCCACCAAAGAAATCCTAAAAAGGAAGTTCATGAAAGTCTCCTAAAATCGAAAAATAACCTTGAAAACCAAACAAACGCTCCGAATCCTTTTCCCTGCTTTGACAAAGATACCAGCCAAGAATTCACTTCTCCAACAAGATCAGGGAAACTCGAAATTGCCTCCAACCTGGTAAATAGAGATGTCTGCGATATTGAAACAGCTCAAATCAGCTTGAGTGACAACTTTGACACGTCGCAGAACCTTTTGCCTCCATTCCAAAATTTGAACCTTTCAGGTAATCACTCACTTTCAAACCCCTTCAATTTGGCAGATCCAACTATTCAATTACAGGCAGATGGTCTATTTGCCCAAAACTCGGTATTGGAGAAAACCTTTAATTTAAACTTGCCAAATCAAAGCAATAATCAGGATTCAACTGCCAACAGAAATCCTCTATACCATAATTTTCCCAATCTGCAACAGGATTTTGGACCTTCTCAAATTCAAATAGGAACAAGTGGATACCTCGATAGTCAACTGTTGAACTGTGATCTGCAAAAACTCCCCTGCTTACCCTGTTTTCTGACTACATATCCGTTTCAATTGCGAAAAAAACTATTAAACCACTCTTTTGATTTGGTTTGTAATCAAACAGAAAGCTATTTGCATCGATATATCCAATCAGTATCATGTAAATGGGAAATGTCAGAAAAAATTTTTTGAAATCATAAAATTCAAAAAACACAAGTTAATTTTCTGACTACATATTCATTTGAATTGTCGAATAAACCACTAAACAAACAAAGACAAGTCATTGTTAGTCTGTTTGTTTGTTTTACCTGTATAGGGAAGTAAATAGAAAGTCTTTAGGCGCCACACCAAATATCAAAACTTTCATTTGACAAAAATAAATACCATTTTATTTTTTTTTGGAAAAAACTTCCAAAACTTTTGCAGAAGTCCTCGGTCTCAGACGTTGCCGTCTGCGAAGTCCCTTTATCCCTATTGGTTTCAGACGTTACCATCAGCAGAAGAGGAGTTTTCAAAGAAAATTGGTTCCAGTAGTCACCAGAAATTTTGATGTCTTTTTTCCTACTTTCAATTTCTTTCTGAAAGGCAGATCTCAGACGCTAATTGTCGGAGAGAGCTTTGAGAGTTTAATACAGTCAATGCATTTTTTAAATAACGAAGACAGAGTGAAAAAAAGCCGATAAAGTCACACAGTTTTGAAGAAAACGAAAAGTTTTGCAAAACCCGGAAAAGACAATTTCCGAAAGAATTCTAAAGTTTCCCACAATATGACTCGTCTCTGCAACTTTCTAGCATTCAGTAGCCCTTCCGTAGCCCTTGTTGCCTAAACGCATCGCATTTTTGCTAATTTCTTATCTTTAGCCGTCAAAACAACAATAAACTCCTAGAAAAAGAACAGGTTTCAAAGTTATAAATTCGCAAAAAAACTGTGAGAGGTATTTTTTAATCATAGTGCTTGGTTAGGGTTAGGGAGCTAAGGAAAGTCTCTTGGGCAGTTTTATAAGTTTGGTAATTTATTCGTATTTGAGAGAAAAAGACGAGTTTATTGAAGTTTTTAAGAAAAAGGAGTTTAATGTAACAATTATTTGAGTTCTGGTCTAATTTTGGTTCAATTGCATAATTGTAGCAAGGCACAGTTTTCCTGTAAACCACAGTAGCCACACATACTAGTTCAAACAGTTAACGTCAGCTATTTAAGCGAAACTTGTGTTATTTCAACAAAAAGCCAGCAATTATTTAGGTCTGTTGAACGAAAAACGGTTAAAACGCGCGAACGTTCGGAAAAGCTTTTAGGTTTTTTTTAGTGCAAAAAGCTAGATTTAGCACACAAAACACATTCTAGGACATCATTTTTGAGAAAAGTTGCGTCGCTGGTCTTTTGAACAGGAAAAAACTAGGATCATTAGCATTCAAACCTTAGACAATCTTTTTTCACATAAAAAAATTTGCGTCGCTCCGGTTCTCAAAGCCGTTTTTCACCTTCAGTAACGAGCTTACTCACCAACATCATCAACAATCAGCTACAACAGAGCAGCAGCCACCAATATGTCAAAGCAGAACAGCGCTGAATGTCAGTTTGCCATCAATATGTTCAAAGCGACAGAATTGTCAATGAAAAAACTGCTCGATCTCCTTGAGAAAACTGTGGAGCAGAAAAAGAGTTTCCGATCATTGTCTTTGATGATCAACAAAATCAAAGGCCAGGAAACAGAGCTGAAGAAACTCTCAGAGGAAGTGATGAGACAGCAGCCACATCAAAGCACTGCATCATCTATATTGAATAGGCAAACGGCACTAATAACTCGCCTCAATGAACTGGAACTGCGAGTCGATCTGTTGGACGACGATGGCCAGCTCATTCAGTCTTCCAGTCGCATTAGAAATGATGTCAGCATCATCTCCAGCAGAAGAAACCTGTCTCGGCAATCAACACCTGCGCCCAGTGACGACAAGGAACGAATCCAGCATCAGCGCGATATAGAAGAAAAGCAGACCAGCAGTAACCTCTTCAATCAGCCGCCCCCAATACCACCACGGCCAAGACAACCATCATTGTTTCTATAAACATCTAATGAACCAGGACTTCAAATTCAGCATGTGCTTGAAGCCCACCAAAGAAATCCTAAAAAGGAAGTTCATGAAATTCTTCTAAAATCGAAAAATAACCTTGAAAACCAAACAAACGCTCCGAATCATTTTCCCTGCTTTGACAAAGATACCAGCCAAGAATTCACTTCTCCAACAAGATCAGGGAAGCTCGAAATTGCCTCCAACCTGGTAAATAGAGATGTCTGCGATATTGAAACAGCTCAAATCAGCTTGAGTGACAACTTTGACACGTCGCAGAACCTTTTGCCTCCATTCCAAAATTTGAACCTTTCAGGTAATTACTCACTTTCAAACCCCTTCAATTTGGCAGATCCAACTATTCAATTACAAGCAGATGGTCTATTTGCCCAAACTCGGTATTGGAGAAAACGTTTAATTTAAACTTGCCAAATCAAAGCAATAATCAGGATTCAACTGCCAACAGAAATCCTCTATACCATAATTTTCCCAATCTGCAACAGGATTTTGGACCTTCTCAAATTCAAATAGGAACAAGTGGATACCTCGATAGTCAACTGTTGAACTGTGATCTGCAAAAACTCCCCTGCTTACCCACAGTGGCAAACAGAACCTCGCATCTCCCAAGTAGAACTGATAAAATAGTCGCAGAAAACAGTTGCCTACAATCCAATCATTGTATTAATCCTATAACTGGGGTACAATCCGCAGGTTTCCTTCCAATTACTGTGCCCCTGATGGAACAACAGCATCAAAATACCGTCTTAAATCCTGCAGCTCCTAATTTTCTGCCAAACCAGGTAGCTCCACAATCAAACGGAATTGCGGCTCCTGTGCAATTTCCACAACCTGTTAACAGTCAACATGGAATTCCCAGCACTTTCCCAGTTAAACAATGTGTGACACATTCCAGTCAGTTGTGTAACAACCAGTTTATTCAAGGCTCACAAGCTCCATCGAACTTTCAAGCTCCAGTAACTTCCACGATCCATGCCCCAATGTGCATTAATCAACCACTAAATGCTGTCGGACAAAATCAGTTAAGCCAGCCTCCAATTAACCAGAGTTTACTTCCCACTGTCAATCAACACATAAGCTCAGTATACTCGAACCCAAATGTAACACAGGAAAAAGGAAATGTTGATTTCAAACATTCAATCAAATTGCCACCTTTGAAACTTCAGAATTTCAATGGTGACCCTATCCACTTTCACGAGTGGATCAATAACTTCAACACGATGATTCACAACAACCCTTCCATTACAGACACACATCGTATAACCTACTTGCAGAATTCTGTAATTGGGAAAGCAAAGGACTTGATCCATGCTTATTCCTGCGATCCATCTTATTATCAGACAGCACTGAATGAAATAATCCGACATTTCGGTGATCGTACGATAATTGTGAATACGTTCATTAACCAGCTGGAAAACTGGCAAATGAACTTCCAAAACAAGCAAAGCTTCATTGCCTTTTCCTCATTTTTGAAAAGACTTGTGCAAGCCTTCCAATACCTTGGATTTACAGCAGACCTCCAGTCTACAACACTCATTAAGAAAGCCAAAGAGAAAACACCACATCATTTGGTTCTGAAATGGACTGAACATTGTTTTACCGAGCTCAGCTCAGACCCGACTCTCGTCGATTTTCAACAATGGTTAGAGCTCCAAGCTCAAATCTACGACAAAGTGAGTCGAGAAAGCAATCAAAGAACCATCAGTTCTCAAGCCTCAAAGTTTGCCAACTTGAACAATCTACAAACCAAGCCATACAAAAGCAACCTCCCATTGTCAGTCAAAAACGCATCAGTGGAAAACAGTAGAAAACATTGGAACTTTGCGCCTCAGCAAAAACAACCGTCAACTTCGCAAAACGTTCCGAATAAAACTTTTAACACAAAACGATCTTGCGAGAAGTGCAAACAAGAACACAGCATTGCCACTTGCCCTGAGTATCAGTTGTGCTCACCAGGTGATCGATACAACCTTGTCAGCCAAAGCAATTTTTGTACAAACTGCTTGAGCAACAAACACCACAAACAATCGTGCCCATCGCAAAAACGATGTCAGGTTTGCAGTGGATTCCACCACACAACTCTTCATGATCCTGCCAAGCAAATCAAACGCCCTGAAGCAGCCTTTTCTACTGAAGTTGTTTCTGTTAGCAATCCAACAGCTTCTTCTAGTAGTAACGATTCAAGTCAAAATCCAAATACATCTTCTCAACAGAAAAGTCGAACAAACAAAGCCCCCAACAGCCGTTATGGCCAAACTTTCAACAACCAAAGCCAGCAAAACGTGCAACGACGTAATTTAAACGGCAATGCAATTAACCAATCGTTCAGCATTAACCAATGCTCAGAAACACCGAAGAATTGGTATGAGCAATTGCAGCTTATTCCTGTTTCATTCCTCAAGGGGAATAAAGCATTCGATACCTACGCCCTCATAGATCCCGGTAGCCAATTCAGCTTTGTATTGGACGCCAAAGCTGAATTTCTTGAGCTTCCCCGTGAAACTCAACAGTCAGTACCACTACAATTTCTCAATACAGAGAACATCATGTCCCTCTCAAAAATTGTTGAGCCAGTCACGATAACTCCATATAAGTCAATTGAAATATCGTTTGAACTCTCTCGGACGTTCAGCACCCCGTCTCTGAACGTCGCAGCTGCAAAAACTTTTGAACTTAATCAAATTTGTGATGCCTTCAACAGTTTGCGCCACATACATTTCCCAAATATTGCCGATGGCAAAATCGGCGCCCTCCTCGGTGTTAACGCATTCGCATTCACCTACCCTACACATGTTATACCTGGCAATCAAAATCAACCGTTTGGTGTGAAAACTAAACTTGGTTGGATCCTCGCTGGTGAATATGAGAATTGTATCTCAGCCACCACTCAACAGCCCCCAAGTCAGCAGAAGAAATTTATTTTCAATGTCTCAAGAAACAGAACAGATGAACCCGGACTTGACGAACTGGTTCAACAGTTCTGGAGTATTGAAGCAGATGGCATTCAGAAGGACCGTGAACAAGTTTACACAAAGCAAGAAGAACAGTTTCTTGATATTTTGAAGAACTCCATCAATCACAATGGTGAGAGATATGAAATCAAACTGCCATGGAAATCAGAAATAAAGTTGGAAAACAACTTCTATTCTGCACTGAACCAAGTCAAAAGCCTCAACACACGCCTTCAGCGTAAACCTTCGTTGCAAGAAAAATACAATGAGACTCTTTTGACAGACCTCGAGAAAAACTATGTCAAACCGGTGGAAATGCAAGACCCTCAACCAGACAGAATTTGGTACCTGCCACACCATCCTGTGGAAAATATCAATAAGCCCGGAAAAGTCCGCCGAGTTGCAAATGCCGCATCAAAATTCCGCGGCCGATCGCTTAATTCAAACCTTCTTACTGGACCAGATCTCCTTAATAACCTTTTAGGTGTCCCTATGAGATTTCGAGAACATCCCGTGGCGGTCCTTGCGGACATCGAAGGCATGTTCATGCGAATCGCCATCCATCAGTTTGATCAATCTGCTCTTCGATTTCTCTGGTTAGCAGACAATCAGATAAAACAGTACCAATTTACCAGACTCATCTTTGGAGCAAATTGCTCGCCTTCGTGCGCAATATAAGTTCTTAACCATTGTGTCAAAGAGAAAAGTCAACAGTTCCCAGAAGCCCTCAAAGCTGTCAGAAAGCACTTTTACATGGATGACTACATCCAATCACATGCAACAGAAAAAGACGCTTGTAATGCAGTTCTTGAAACAAAACATTGTCTAAAAACAGGTGGATTTCGACTCACAAAATTTGTTTCAAACAGCTCTATAGTCCTAAACCAAATCCCTCCAGATGACAAAGACAACCAGACAGATATTGTTCGAGTTCTTGGTGTTAAATGGAATCTTGAGAAAGACTGTTTTCTTATGAAACCTCTCGCTGATTTCCCAAAAGATGCGTTAGCGTACACTCAACGTAAGATCTTTAGTCTTGTCTCCTCGATCTTCGACCCAATTGGGATAATGTCGCCATCAACGATCCGTTTCAAAATAGTTCTTCAAGAACTGTGGAAACTTGGGAAAAAATGGGATGAACAAATTGCCCCTCAAGTAGTTAAACCACTTCAAAAGAGTTTGGACTTTTACTTTTCTTCACCAGAAGTGACATTGAACAGAACTCTCAATAAGAGTTGCGATTCACCAGAAAGTGAAAATGAAATCCATGTATTTGTCGACGCCTCAGCTGTAGCAGTTGCAGCCGTTGCGTACTTGAAAACAGTTCCTAACTTAGCCACTGATGTTGAAACTTGTTATTTAATAGGCAAATGCAAAGTTGCTCCAATTAAACAAATCAGCATACCCAAATTAGAGTTGGAAGCCGCAGTCATCGGAGTGCGCATCCTTTCAACCATCATGAAAGAGTCATCATTTCACATTACTCGTTCTACACTCTGGACAGATAGTCAAGTAGTACTTGACTGGTTATCCACAACCAAGAAACAACCTGTTTTTGTTGCGAATCGCCTCAAAGAAATCCTTGCATCAACTGATGCTTACCAATGGAAACACGTTACCACCAAAGAAAATCCAGCTGACCACGGGACCCGTGGTCTCAATCCAGACGAAATACCAGCTAAGTGGCTAACAGCGCCAGCATTTCTTTCCACAAGACGGCTCAGTGCTCCTGAAAACTCTCCAAAGCATGTGTTAGCAACGCGTGAAATTTCACGCAATTTGTCGGAGCAAATAATCAACCCGACACGGTTCTCAACTTGGAACAAGTTGCTCCTGACTTTAGCAACAGTCTTCAATTTGGTCTTTCGGATTAGAAAACAAAGGCCTAAAGATCAACAGTATATAACAGAAGACGTCATTCTTGCAAGAAATCGGCTGATCAAAATGTCGCAGCAAAATTTTTTCTTCTCAACAATCCAAGCCCTGAAACGTGGTTCCAGGATAAATTCAAAGAGCAAAATCCGTTCACTCAACCCAATGTTGGACAATAATGAAATGCTTCGGTCATGTGGAAGACTGCAATTTGCGCCAGATAACCTCGAAGTCGAGAAATTTCCGATTATACTGCACGCAAAAGACAAGATAGCGAGACTCTATATAGAGCATGCACACAACATTTGCATCGTCAAGGAACAGAGCCAGTGAAAGCTTTTGTGCAGCAAAGATACCACATCATTGGACTCAGAAAAACACTTTTAAGTATAAAGTACAGATGTTTTCTCTGCAGACGAATTGCCGCTCAAAACATTCAACCCGTCATGGCTCCCCTGCCTGCCTGCCGTTCCCCGACAGACTCTACCCAGTATCCTTTCGCGAACAGCGGAGTCGACTTTTTTGGACCCTTTTATATAGAAGATGCCAAAGGACAGATTGAAAAACACTACGGCCTCATCTTCACTTGCCTGGTTACTAGGTGTGTCCATCTAGAAGCTTGTCCCGATCTCAACTCTGACACTTTTTTAAACGCCTATCGACGTTTTGTAAGCCGCAGATGCCAGCCAATAACAATGCTCAGCGACAATGGCAAGACATTTATTGGTGCATCTGAGGAACTAAAAAGATCTGTGAAACGTCTCGACAACGACAAAATCTACAAAGCAATGGCAGCAACGAACACAACCTGGAAGTTCAATCCTCCCTATGGACCTCATTTTGGCGGTATTTGGGAGCGCTTGATCCAGACCACGAAACGCACTCTATTGATCATTCTAGGCTCCAGAAGACTGCCGCTTGATGTGTTCAGGACAATTTTGGTCGAGACCGAAGCTATATTAAACTCCAGACCACTAACGATTGTCGCTGACATTCCAGAAAATGAAATGCCTCTCACGCCAAACCATTTTCTGATCAACAGACCATTCAACTCTCTCCCACCTGGAAAGTTCGACAGCCAAGAACCCGCCAGTTTCAAGTCTTGGAAGAATGTGCAGCAAATGGTCAATCATTTCTGGAAACGACTCGTCATAGAGTATCTTCCAACACTGTTAAAGAGATCCAAATGGAGCGATAGTGACCAAACACCACTCAGAGTCAACGACATCGTTTGGATTCTGAAAGATATGACTCCACGTGGAATTTGGCCCCTTGGACGTGTTCTCGAAGTCTACCCTGGACGAGATGGACAACACCGTGTGGTCAAGGTGAAAACGGCTTACGGCACCTACGTTCGCCCGGTCTCCGCCCTCGCACGCGTTTTGGCTGATTAGCCCAATTTTTTCTTGACCTTTTTCGAAACGGTTTTCTAGGCAACTTGGGTTACACCCCCTTCGACGATCTGGTCAAACGTCTGTGATGTGTTAGTTGGCCTCCTCTTTCCCCTGGAGCATGTCGTGCAACAATCAAGTCAGAAGTAAAACTTGAAAAAACATTGACTTTTGTCCTTATCGCAACCAAAACGAGTTGGTTGTTCCCGCAACTTAAAACTGATATAAAAAACTTAACAAACTGTCTAGAACAATGTAATTGAATCCTTATCTACATTCTCTTACATGCTTCAAGATTATAATTGTCCACTCCAAGACACAAGCTACGGATAAACATGAGCCAGTGGTCCACGAGGAGCAAAAACAAAATTTCTATGTAAACTGGAGCCCCTTGAAATGTTTTCCAGAGTTATCGCTAATGTTTGTTGAAATACTGTTACAGTATTGACAAAAAACAACATACAAACAACATTGCAATACTCCACATTCGAAAGGTACTTCGGAAAAGAGTCAATTAGAATGTTATGTTAATCCAAATTCTTGTAAAAAGCAATTCATTTGGTTTTCAGTTAGTTTGGGCTTCGAAAAATACTCAGAATTGAAAAACTCCAGAATTGAAAAACTTGAAAAGCAAGATTCTTGTAAGATTCTCGAAGATTTTGAATCAGGACTCAAAATTTTTTCCATGGATTTCACCTTTGTAACTTGTTTAATGAACAAAAAAATTTGCTTCAAAGGTGCTTTCTAAAACAATAGGGCCCTGATTAATTTTTCTGCCTGGATTGACATCTTGCAAGAATCTTGCAAGAATCTTGCAAGAATCTTGCAAAGTTTTGAATCAGCTTGCAAGATTCTTGCAAGTTTTAAATTCACTCATCATTATAGGGTCGTCTTCGCCAGTCGTGTGAGCTTGCGCAGTACAGAATAGAGAGAGAATGTAGAATAGAGAGGGAGGTTACCTGAAAGAAGTTGATGATGATGTTGGTGGATTTTCCTCCGCTAATGTCTCTGAGGTCACCTCCCTCCTTCCCCATCTCCTCTTCCTCGTCCTCTCCTGAGCACCCGTCTAAACTCTCGTACGAGTCAGACATGCGGAAGAGAGAACCCACCTGAAACACATGTTTGAATTAGTTTTGAGCTGAACTAACTCAACATCTGAGTGGGAGATGGCTTGAAATGCAGATTATGTACCCCAGGTGAGGCCCGCGACCCATGATAGGCATTCGGCACACCGACTTGGGTTGTGGACAGGAGGGTCCAGACCGAATAGACATTACGACAGAATGTTGGAAACAACCGATCAGACCCCAGGCCAGGCCATCTGCGAGACCGAAATAAAATATATAGACGAAACTTACTAAATTTGTAAGTTACATATTTTTTAACAAAAACCTCGAAATAAAATTTTGATCTAATTTTCATTTTTGATAAAAAAAACTGTCTACATTATTAGAAAGTGTGGCGCTGAAGTGACCGTTTTCTAAGGCGAGTTTCAATTTGGTGAGTTTCATCAACCGTTCTAACTTCATTAGCGGTTGTATAGGTCGGCTGTTGTTAATAAAACAATGAAATCAGGGACCCCAGAGGAACAGTTCTTGCCTCGGGCTGGAGGTCGCGGCTCTGATCAACCATATAGTCAGTTGGCACTCTTAATAGAGCAACAAGGAAACTTGACATCAACTGTGCTTTGCACAGGAGGTGTTTCAACCTATCAATTAACCAGTGTCACCGTAATTAAAGCAATTGAGATTAAGCAAAAGTTAAGAAGGTTTACATTAATTGCCTAACTTCGTTCGAGAGCAATTAAATATATATATATATATATATATATATATATATATATATTTATATATGTTTTCTATGTAAGCGCTTCAAAAATATGAGCCAAATTGAGGTACAATTGCTTCACTCTTGAAAAGTATCCTGAATAAACTTAGCCAAATCGATTCTCATAACGGCATTACGACTAAGCGAAGAAAAAAAGTGGAATAAATCTGTTTGTTTTTTATTCAACCATATTGATTGGATGTCTCAATATGGTATCCAAGGTCACTCCTGTTTTCAAATGAGAGGAAACAGGACTAATTCAAATAGCAATTGGCGTTAGATCTGGTAACTAAGAACAACCAAGGCAAAGTTTGAGAAAAGACAATCTAAAAATGTTATTTATGGGTTAATCCCGTTTCTTTTTTCATTTTCTGATCAAGTGCTCCTTATTTGCCGATCAAGTGTTTGAGGAAACAAATTAGATCGGAAAAGTCAAAACTTTTTTACACGGAATGTTGAAAAAAGTGCAAAAAGTGTGAGGACAAACCCTTAGTTAAGATTCCCAAAATTGAATAAATCAAGTTTTGTTTTTCATTTAACCAATTTCAATGGAAAATATCTGGAATATAGATACTACAAAATTAAAAAATGGAAAAAAAATTGAAGAAGCAATCTAGTAGTGTCAAAATAATTGAAATTGATAGCAATATCTAAATCGCCGCTCATTTTGTGGGTCTTGATAAAGATTATACTGACATTGAAATCAGTGAGCAGTATTGACGTAAATGGATTTTCAGTTGTTATTTTCGAAGTGGCGTCAATGTACTAAAGTTCCCAGCAAAGTCAAATACCATTTTTCTGTGTCAAAGTTTTTGAAATTGTGACCTCCTAACAGAATGTTTTAGAATAATTCAATATGTGTAATCAATAAGAACATTAAATAAGATTGGTTATTAATAAGATTAAGTGGCAAGCCAACAAAAAAGCGACAGACCCGCTCAAAACTTGAAAAAATCAGAAATATTCTAATAAAGCAAATAGTGTAAAAGTTAGAAAAGGCGTTAAATGGATTCCAAAACTCACAAAAAGTTGAACTTGCATACCTGAATGGACGGATTTAAGTACGTTTCTAGGACTTGTTTTTGTTATTCCTAAGCAACAGTTCGTAGAAAAGAACAATTTTGCACAAAACTCAAAAAAATAACAACAAATGAAGAAAAAGTGTTAAAATCATATAAAGCACCAGTGTAAAATCACTTCAGCTGAAGCGCTTGAATGTTTTCAATCTCTATTCTCTAGTAAACCAATATGACCTGTTCCTATGAGGCCAAGACAAAATAAAAAAAAGAAACGTAACCGACTAACGTCGGGCGAATTAATCTCAAACGACCGGCGAGCGGTTGGCTTCGTCAGTAGCTAGGAACAGTTGAGTGAGGCTAGCTTTAGATTAATTGAAGATGAGTAACGGAGCGCAGCTGGGGGATTTCACCGGGGCTCATGGGGTGGCAACAGTGGGTGGGGCAACAGTGGGGTGAGTCAATCTCTAAGAACCGCCCTTTGCACCATAAGTAAAAGTCTCCAAAACGCATACTTGAAGTCTCCAAAACGCATTCTTTGAATCGCATACTTGAAGACTAGTGAGTTGAAAGGCTCTAAGAGCACTTAATGCCCGCTGGGTGCTACCTGTTCATCCCGTTTTTGAGGACGAAAAGTAGAATGCGTTAGACGAAAAATTGGTCACGCGACAAATCGCATAAAAAGATTGACAGGACTATTATAATTGCTACAAACTTCGTTTGAGAGCAATTAACATAATTACAAGGAAAACTAGATTAATTAATTTTTTGAAACAACTGGCGTCAAAGACTATTGTCCATCAATCATTTCATACTGTTTAGACAATTAGGAAGGCACTGAAATTCCCATTTTGGTGAGCAGAAGTTGCGAAACGTTAAACTGCTTTTAAAAATGTTAAGTGCAAAAATACACTTGGACTAATTTTTTGTTCAGTTAAAATAGATAAAAGAGTGCTACCGATACATCGGACCTATTCTCAACTTTGGAGCCGTCGAAAACTCATGGAGCCTTAAAATATATTTTTTTGTTGGATCATAAAGACCGTTTCTAATAAAAAGATTTTTGAACGAAAAGACATAGTTTTTTTAATCTTTTTTCGACTAATAAAATACTTGTTTTCAGCTTGCCATTCTCGACCTTGTTTTTATTCTGCTCGATAATCATATATCATCGATAACCTTATAACCTGTCATTCTCGACCGTGGTCACCCGTTGTTAGTAAATTTGATTTGTAAGTTTTATTTGATTTGTTGCTATTGATTTGTTTATTTAATATTTTATGCCCTAAATCGTCCTCGAGAAATAGAAAAATTTCAAAAAACTCTTCAACGATCAATTTTGTTTTTCAAGAGTTTTTCAATGGTACTACTTTTGCGTATCTCAACAAAAGATATCTATCGGCTAAAATTGACTAAACAAAAAAGTCAGGCTAGCATAAGGTCCCTACCCCCAAATAAATTCGAGGACGAAAAATCTGACGAAACAAAAAAAAATATTTCTTGCAAAAACTATTTCATGTACGCGCCAGATCAAACAGAGCAAAACTTGTACTGCCCTTCGCCAACAGAACAACATGGGTTCTCGTCAGACTGAAAAGTGTAAAATTTGTTATTTGCCAGGAAAAATAGCCAGAAGCTTCCCCAGACTATATATTTCGGTCCAATGAGTTGGTCCCACTTCCAGTGATACTGAATTTTGAATAAGAACGTAGACAAAATTCAAATGGGTAGAAAATTTTCAAATTTCAAAATTGGGTAATAACTTAGACAAACTTAAAATTTGAAATTGCGATAATATAAAGTTGCAAGAAAGTCAACTCTCTTCTTAATCAACATTTAGTATTGACAAGTTTTTTGATATATTTTTCATAATTTTTGATTTTTTTCTTAATTTTTGATTTTTTCATAATCACCAGTTATGTTTCCTTTCATTGAGTGATGTAATCTTGTCACTGTGTACGAATGCTCAAGAAAAAGCATCGTGGATGATTATGACGCATATTTTTTTTAAAAAAATGTAAGTACAAATGTTCATCTTTGCTCATAACCACAATCTCAAAACACATTCGTGAGAATGAGTGACAAAGCCGGGTAAATTTACTTTAGCAATTTGATTTTTTGATACGCGTTGAAAAAGAAATTGTAAATTGTGGTCGGAATTATTGTTTTTACCAAACAAATATACAATTCGAAAACGTTTTTGAGCTGTTTGCATTTATTTGGCGGCATTTACTCCTTGCCGGGTTTTTATATTCGGAGTTTAAAACTTGTTCGAAAGTTCTGAATATTGAATCTTTTTTTTCAAGAACCAACTCATAGTCGAGGTTTCATGCTGTTGGTACAGTTAGCACACATTTCGGAAATTGATCACACTTTTTTAATTTAGTCAAGTTGTTATTTTAAAAAAGACTGGAGGTTTTTTTTTTTTTAAATTAAAAAATCGTTATTTTTAGACTGTCATTCTCGACCTTGTTTTTATTTTTCTTGATAATGTTATAACTTCGTTTAGCATTATTAGCATTTTCAGATCCTTGATTCTGTAAAAAATGTTCGAAGGTGATAAACTTAGACGAAACGTGATAAAACCAGGAGTGTGATTTTTTGAAAAAGTTTGTCCTAATTCATCCTCGATAAATGAAAAGATTTTGAAAATTTCTTCAACGATCGATTTTGTTTTTGAAGAGTTTTTCAATGGTTCTACTTTTGCATCTCTCGACAGCAGATTTCGGCATAAACTATACTTATTCAGTAATGAAATCTTGTCACTGTTGTCAATGTTTGCTCAATAACAGTCGTCGTGGATAATTGTGACGGATATTTCTAAACAATATACGCACAAATATCCATCTTTGCTCATAGCTGCAATCACAAAACACGGCCGAGAGTAAAATTTGTTTAAAACCTGAATATTAAATAATTTTTTCCATAAACAACTCATAGGTGAGGGTTCATGCTGTTGGCACAATTTGCACACGTTTGGAAAATGATCACCCTTTGTTAATATATTTGATTCGCTGTTTTCAAAAGACCGAGAAATTCTATAAAAAGATAGGCTTCTAAGATTTCCATCCAAAATTCTGCTATGTTTTTTGAAATGGAAATCAATTATGAGAGAATTCTTTTTTGACAGCATATAGTTCTTGTAAAGGAATCAAGAGGTTAACATATAGAAATAAACAAGACTTCAAATGTTTTGGTATACTTTGGTTGAAAGTTCATCAATTCGCTGGTTACAAATGTCACACATGACATGACCTTTTCCGTTTAAGCTTTTCTAAATAATGTACTCAAACCGTCTCCAAAAATTGTTTCAATTTTCTTATTGAAATTAAACAAATACAATTTAATGTCACTGGCACAGATTTGATAGTTTACAACCCTTGAGATCGATTCCTGTGTTCTATTTCGGTAAGATCTCGCAAGATTCTTGCAAGAATCTTGCAAGATAACCGTCCAATTACGACCGGGGCTTTTATACGTTTTGAGTTTATGTGGAATAGACCAGACGTAAAACCAGAAGTCTGGATCAGGTGTTGTAGATTTGTTCAGAAAGATTTTTACCACACGCCATAAAAACATTCATCAAAGTGATCTGGTGTGAAAATACTTGATTATACTTACAAAGAGGGATCGTCTTCGTGCGAGTAGAATGAATGCACACATGACGAATATGAGACCATAGGAAGCAGCCACCCATATTCCGAAGCCAGTCCAGCATCCGTGAGTGATCACAATTGCAGACAACACGAAGGACACGATGAACACTGACTCTTTAGCACACGTGTACACATTCGACATCTTCTCAAGGTCACCTGTCATCATTCAAACTCCTCATTTATGCACAATTGTCTCATCTCATCCAGTAGAACAATTCATTGCGCCACCTTACGTACATTTTTGGGGGTTTTTGTGGACAACCCTGGACCTCCTCACATTTTCTCACTTTACGTCAGTTCTTTTTACCGTGAAAAATCGATACCTTAACAATGGACATCAGTGACGGAATTTTGGCACTCGTTTCATGGAGGGCTTAAATATTTCCAGCTTCCACACTTAAATTACAATCAAAATTTTTCAACTAGCCTCATAATTTATTGCTCGATTGTTTTAAGACTACTTCCCAGAGGTTGGTGGCAGAGCAGATCAGCGCTGAATCACTCTAGAGACATTCTGTTTTTTTTTGGATGGCCAATAATCTGTTCATGTTACAATTTACGCTAGTCTTAATTTTTGAGTAAACTTTACTGCATGAAAAATAATATGTTCAGCATAACTCCCGCCAAAAAGGTTTGCTTTATGTACGATTCGAATTCCCAGTGAGTACCTGTAACTTTTAATTTGCGTTGCAAGTCGTAGCCACTACGTTAAGTTGGCTTTCTGGTAATTGCTACGAACTAGCTTATGTATAAATAGTGTGTATAGTACTATAGTAATTACCAGTTACGAGCTACAAAAGTATGACATTATTCTGCTCAGACTTAATTTTGGGGTGTGAGTAATTTCAAACTATACAGGGTTAATTTAGCCTGGGCGGATTCTATAGCCTCTATATAACCATAATGAGGAAACTGCACATAAGAAAATTTGAAATATTCTGGAGAAACAATGTTTCAAAACTGAATTACGTTTTTACTCTTGAAATGTGCTGGTTCAGCGCCGAAATGCTTTGAGACTCAAATCCGGGTTAAGACTCTCAAATCGGAGCCTTTTCATCGCTAAATTTTCTCAGGTGCTGTTATCTGTTACCTTAGAAGTAGAAAAACTGCTAAATGTATCCTTAATCCAAAATGCTGGTTGATGATATTTTGATGAATTTTTTTGAAATTAACCATCAATTAGGTTTTTCCATTTATGTCTCTAATTGACATTCTGTTGTCTATCATGGGAATCTAATGTCTTTATCGCTGATGGAGTGACGTAAAATGTCATAAGAGTAACAAGATGTCACTAAATTTAACTACATCAAAAGAGGAATCTTGGATAATAAAGACTGATAACAGTTATCTGATCTGATAACTTCTGGTTTTCGCTGATTGATCCTATTTTGTTGTTAACATACTTATTTTATTATACACTAGTCTTACCGCACAAAATCCGCGTTTCCTAGTGCCATATTATTTTGATATTGAGTAAAACATTAATTCAGTACTGAATCATTATATTCCAATGGTTAATTTAGTTCTAATTCTTCACAGTGTAAATTTATTGCACTGTTTTTCATGATCTTACAATGGACATTCCGGTTATATTCTGTTTTTGTTCAAACCAAATTCATCTCAACTTTTCAAACTTCTGAAGGTCGATTCAAATTTGTCTGATGCACATTTTAGAATATGTTGTCAAACGTTATCATTAAAGTTACGTTAACAAGTCATTATATTTACCATACATGTTAGATGAGAGATGTAAGTGTATTTTGACAAAACTGAAAGTTATGAAGAATAAAATCAATTTTGCTCAAAATTTAGAAAACTTTTAAGCAAAATTGATTTTAGTATTCATAACTGTCAGTTTTGTCCACATACGGTTACATCTTTCATCTAAAAACATGTATGGTAAATATAATGACTTGTTAACGTAACTTTAATGATAATGTTTGACAACATATTCTAAAATGTGCATCAGACAAATTTTGAATCGATCTTCAGAAGTTTGAAAAGTTGAGATGAGTTTGGTTTGAACAAAAACAGACAATAACCGGAATGTCCAGTGTAAGATCATGAAAAACGGCAATGAAATTACTCTGTGAAGAATTAGAACTAATTTAACCATTGGGATATAATGATTCAGTAGTGAATTAATGTTTTACTCAATAACAAAATACTATGGCTCTAGGAAACGCGGATTTTGTGCGGTAAGACTAGTGTATAATAAAATATGTATGTTACCAACAAAATAGGATCAATCAGCAAAAACCAGAAGTATTCAGATCAGATAGTATTCAAAAAGGAAATCTAGGATCACATTTTTCGAACATTAGCTAGTTTAATAAGCAAAGAGCAAGTCGTACAAAACTTGATTAGCATTGTTTCAGTATGGTCCCGAGTTACCATCATACAACTTTTTTCGATTTCATACAATGTCATATATGATCCCCGTAATCATACAAGGTCATATATGATTTGAATGATTTCCTGGTAATAATACAAGTTTCATACAAAAATTAAAGTAGTTGTAAACAACTCTAATCGTAGCAGCTGTCACGCCCAATCAGTAAAAAGCAGGCCAGATTTGCCCAAACGATGAGTTCTGGAGTTTCTTTTTTCCCGGTAATCTATTATTGCAAATTTTGGAAAAATATATGTTTTCGTTTGTTGACAAGTTCGAGTGTTGTTTTTTCGCAACCCTCGCAGTATTTCATAGCCCTCCGACAAGTTTCCCCCTAATGCCGACTTAAAATGTTGTTTAAAAAATAAAGAGATAGACTTACCCCTTGAGTCTTCCGTGACAATGAGAGCTCTGGCTATGCTGCTACCGGAACAGAAGAATATGAAGATGGAGGCTGCAAAGACGTAGTAGCCCTGGTACTCTGGGGCAATGTTCACGTAGAAGTCTGAACAGACTCCAAACAGACTGGCACACAGACTCAGTACAGCGAGTAGTTCCAGACATTCTTTGGGGTAGAGGGCAACTAAAGCTGTGGATGCTAGTCTCACAGTGGACACTACTGCTGATACCACACTAATCGGAGGAAACGACTGAAACACGTCAATGAGTGAATTAGGGAACTGAAGTGGTGCATAACACAGTTTTAGCAACAAAAATTGGATATCTCAACTTAGATACCCAGGTAGAATCATAGAATAACCTTAGTGATCATACTCAGTCATATATGGTTGCGTGGTCATAAGAAACAGTTTTATTTTTGTATGGCTACTAAGACTCCTGGAAATTAATTATGCCTTTCTACGATTGCAAGAAAAATGATTTTTTTTCGACAATAATTGATATTGATAATTTTGTATTGTTACGCTATAACACAGAAATTACGAATTTTATCTTCGTCGAAAAGAGTTCAATAATTTTTCTTGTAATCATAGAAAGGCTTAATCAATTTCCATGAATCTTAGTAGCCATCGTGAAGTTATCAAAAGCGCAGGCAAATGCAATTTGTTGAAAGACGGGGAGAGCCAAGTAACAATAAATGGGTTAATGATTTTGAGAAACAATAACTACAGTAGACACATCATCATGGACTTATAATAATAATAATTAATTAATTATTAATAATAATTGTGGTTTCTGCGTAATCGCAGCGGAACAGCATTAGGCCTACAGTAGCCTGTTCTCAGCTGCCCTTTTTACTTATTATTCCCCACATTTCAGACTGATCTTTTTATGAGCAGCATTGCTCTTTTTTTGGTGACTATAGTCACTTTTTTTGCGTCTGAAACTTTCACGTGGTACCATCATTGCAGCCAACATTGGTCAGGCTATGGTCAACCGGAAGCTATGGTTAAGTAAGAGCTCATCCTCACACAGACAGCTTCACGGAGGCAGGGGATTGAACTCTCAATCATTGGTGTGCGAACCACACACCTACTTCTCGGCTATCACGCCACCTTATCAGGAGCGAACTCAACTCTTATCAAATCAAACTCGTGAAAGAGAAGAGCACCAATAAAAAGCAAATCGAGGATGAACATTCTTACTAACTATACTGAGACTTTTTATCAATGTTAAGAGGGATCAATAAGAGACATCCAATTTTTTTTCATTGATGTAATTATTGCTAAGACTCATGCATGATCAACTAAGACCCGGAAGGTTGGTGGCAAAGCCAATCACCGCTCATTAGTCTAAGAACATAGTTTTCTGGACAACCAGTACTCTATTTGTGTAACAATTTACACTCCTCGTTTTGATTTCCGAATAGAATTTACTGCATGTAAACAAAATGTTCATCTTAACTCCCGCCTAAAAGTTTTGATTTATATGCGATTCAAATTACCTGGGCGAGACTTTTAATTTTCATTCTAAATTACAAACTCAACTATAAACTCTAAACTAAATTCGAACTAAAGGGGGCTTTTTTGTAACTACCTACAAGCTAGTTCAAGTAAAAAAAGATGTAGACCACTAAAACAAATGCTAGTTATAGACTACAAAATTCTGACATCATGCTAATATGATATAACTGATTTTTTTTTCAGATTCTACAGAATAAAGGTAACTTGCGCGAACTCATACCCTCAATCTAATCAAAATGAAGAAAAACTGCGCATAATGAAACTTTAAATGCTCTTGATTTGCAATGCTTATTTCAACTGAATGAGGGTTTACTGCTGGAATAAGCTGGTTCAGCGTTGAAATTCCCTGAAAATCAAGTGCAGATGGTGAAAATGATCTTTTTGTCTTTGGGGCATCGAGAAGTGCACTCGCAATTTTCATGTTTCCGTTATTCATGTATGTTCTTTATTCGTTCACT
Organism: Convolutriloba macropyga; assembly: GCF_964194025.1. Lineage (NCBI taxonomy): Eukaryota > Metazoa > Xenacoelomorpha > Acoela > Convolutidae > Convolutriloba > Convolutriloba macropyga. Next base: position 44,162,688 of record NC_134470.1, on the reverse strand, counting down.
AAGATTTAAAAGATACTCTTAGTGTGATGGCCGGATTTCCACATGAACATTAATGACTTATTATAATTCCTCAGAATCATATATCATTTTATATGTTTATTGGGATTATCTTATGTTGATCATCCCGGGAAAGCTATTGTTCCGACCTACTTCAGTAGGGGCAGGAACTATATACTCAAATCGTTTTTTTTGTTCGGTCAATTTTGGCCGATCTATATTTTCATCGTAGAGAGCTGTGAGTGGTATCTTTAAAAAGCCCGTCCAGCGTAGAATATGGAATTTAAAATATTTTTTTCTTGATTTTCGCTTCTTTAGGGACTTAACGAGGTTTAAAAATTTGGGAATAATAGATGGATTTCCGTTGTTTTTATTCACATTTTCCGGAATTTTTGTCAGTTTTGCTAAAATAAGATGAAAATGTTTAAAAAAGTGTTGTTGGTTTGTTTTCTAAAGATAGAAGAGTGTCGACAAAGATTTTAGTCAAAATCTTGGCTCAATTATTTGCCACTATTTTTTTTTTAAAAAAACAGCCTTTTTTCATCGAAAATTGCAGGAAATAATTTTCTTTAGTCAACTTTGCTTAAACTTGCCGGAAGTGAACACCTAAAAATTGCTGACACAAATTGTTTCAACTCGAGAGAGGGTTAGTTGTTCTCTCTGCTCTCTTTAAAACTTTTCTGGGCTGGAAGTTTTGCAGGTTTTTAGCTAATATATCTCGATAATTATACAAACGGCATAATTTTTCTTTGATATATGAACTTTTTGTCAAATTATCACAATCCATTAAAATTAGAACATTGCAATTTCTTATTGTGCCAAGAGTTATAGCAAAGCTAAATTTGACTTGATTGTGGAAATTCAAAATAAAAAAATAATCCGGATTGTAATCAGTGGCTGTCTTTTTTCTAAAAAGAATTTCGACTTTTTTATGATCATTACAGAACTGAACAATTCATATAAAAGCTCACTAGAGGTCTAATTGGTTTCGGGAACAATTGCCAGATGAAGTTTTTATTCAATTCTTTTCAAAGATCTTTTTATTAGAAAGGTTTTTGTCGTCGTGACTCTTAAACACACTTGTTTTCAAAATAAACAAGGGATAATAGAGCTTTGCAAACATTTTTCACTTACTTTTTTAGTCATCTTGCTGCTTAATTCCAGCAAGGACATAATGCATCTTCAACTGGTTTCAATTTAAACTCCTTGACATCTTTACGCTTTAAGTAATGGTTTTCAGGCTTCAAAACTACGATTTTCACAAAAAATTTTGATTTTTGGACATTTGTCCTTCTTCAGGATCCTTTTTTTTATTTTGTCACAATAAACTAATAATGGGGCACTTATCACTTTGTTTGGTTTTCAAAAATAGACAAACTGGAAATGTCAAGGAATTGATTATGGTATTAACGACTTCGACAACTTTTTCTAGAAAAATTTAATGGAATTCTTTTCACTTTTCTCTTCAATTGACTTCTTCTTGTAATCGCATGAGAATTTCCTAATAACAAGAGGTCGCAAAAGTTTTGACTTTTTGGCGTCGAAAGGAGATGCAATTGGAGATATCTTATTTTTAAGTGAATTGATTTCGGTTTTAATAGCTTCGACCACGGTTTTTTTGCAAAAAAAATTAAATTGGTTTTTGATTTCTGAATGTATTTCAAGTTCTTATTTGTATGCAGGACAATGTCTGCTTTGTGGCAGATCTCAGCCGCTTCTGTAGTGAAAAATTAACTATGGTTAGATATTTCAATTCAAGATAATTCAAAAATGAAAACAATTATTTTCAAAAAAGTACTTTTAGCTTTGAATCTTTAATTCTTGAATTGTTTTTTTTTGTCTTTTTTTCACCCCGTCTTAAAAAATTAAAGTCAAAAACCTTTTTGTTCGCCAGCAAAAACATTGATTTAGAACGAAACTAGTTTCTTTACTGAATTTGTAAAATTAACGGCTTCGACGCCTGTCTTTTGTCAAAAAATATATATTTTTGTCTGTGTTTGGGTTTCTTGTTGTGAACGCATAACATATTTTGATTAATGACAGTTCTCAATGGCTTCCGTTAGAGACATGAGTAAACTTGTTAATGACTTAGTTAATTGATAGCTCATGATTTTCATGGCGTAGAAAAAAACTGTTTTCAAAAAAAAAATTAAATATTTCTTAGTTTTGCGTCTTCTGTTTTTTTTCTGTCTGTTTTCCTAATTACCAATTTTCGTTAAAGACAGGTCGCACTGTACACTTTTGGCGTCAGACTTTCGTCCACGGTTGATTATGTGGAAAGTTTTGCAGCGAATTGATTGTGGTTATAACGGGTTTGACACCGGTTTTTCATTTTTTTTCTTTTTTGATATTTACCTGTATTTGGCGTTTTTTTTTGTTGACGTATTACATTTTCTAATAAACGAGAGGTCTGAAGGGCTTCAATTGGAGGATTAGTGTAGTGGAGCTTGTTTATTGATTTTAGTTTATCGCTGATTGTCTTGATGTCTTTAAAAATAATTGTTTTAAAAAAAATTTGTTTTTAACTCTGCATCCTCTGTTCTTTTTTGTCTATTTGTCACCTGGTGTCAATGAATACAGGACACATATCACGATGTTTTCATAAAAGGAAGGCAGATTTTAACATATCTAAAGAACAATGAACTAGTTATTTTGTTTAGTTTAGGTTTTATCTGCCGCTATTTAGACTTTGTTATGAAGTTTTTCTACAGATAGAGATCGAGTTTTGGATGTTATTAATATTTGCGGTTATTTGATTTTGTTGTTCGTCTTGTATTGTATTCTTAATTTTTTTTTATTCCACTGAGTGATTTGAGTTGGACGTAATTTTTTATTCATACACTAGTTATTTTCTAAAAAATTACTTGAATTTTTAGAAGTTTTCTATCTTATCCCCATTTGGTAGACAATCAAGCTGAAATGTGGATGAGCGGGGTCGGAACGTTATGCGCGAACGCACATTACTGATCCTCCTAGTCCTATTTTAAAGGACAAGAACTGATAGTACTTGGTCAGAAGCTATTTTGTGTTTTATTGTTGCTCATTTAGGAAAAGTAGTACTTCAGGACGACCTCACTGATTAATAGGGCCATGAATGTCAACAAATTTTTCCCCGAAATCTTGACACCGAAAATTAGAAAACTATTTACAAACAGCTCGAAAAGCAGTGACGTTTTAGCTATCAAATAAGTGCATGTTGGCAACATATTTCCTGTGCAATCGAGAAAAAAACGTTGATTGTTTTTTATTGAATACTTGAGGCTGCTTCAAACAGTGTAAGAGCCAAAACACACTTTAAAACAGAATTACGTAAGCGAAATCAATGCGAACCCGTTGTTGAATTTGAGGATTAAACGACTCAAAAATTATCTGAATATATTTGAAATACAATTGAGCAACCAACTTCCATTGCATTTGCTGCCTTTTAAAAAGTAAAACCCGAAGTGTTTCTACCAGCAGAACTGCATTAACCATAAAAGATAATCTTTTGATGTGTTCGCAGAGTCAAATTTTTATAACAAAACGATTTCCCTCCATTTAGAATTACTTGCAGAAAAACGTAAGCTTACAAATGTACTATTATAAATTCAGAAGAATCATTTTGCATAAGAAAAATGCCTTGTTGATAATCTGTTTCCTATTTTTTCTTTTGATTACTTCTCTCAGAAAACCCAAACAAGGGAGAAGAAGCACACGCTCGAGTTATAGAGGCCGAGCTCCCTCCAACGAATTGCGTGATGACGAAATAGTTCCGAAAGTGATCATAGCTCGAATTCTGGGAAACGATTTACCGCCTTTACATTATGAACACCAAACTTATATTAATATGAAATTTATAATCGACAATGAGCGCTTACCAGACAATTTTGACCGATTTTGGACTGTTAACTGCCTCGAAACTGAAAGAAAGGTGCAGAATCTAACGGGCTTTTTAATAGCACGCCAGGAAAGGTTTAACGTGTTATCCTGTTCTAACAAGACAGTTGCCGAAAAGTACGTAGCCGATATTCTCAGAGCGAACAAAGCTCGAAACTTTGCGATTCGTTCTAGTTTCAAACTTTTTAAGCCACATTGGGTGTTTTTATTTGATGGTTCACAATTCCTAACTGAAGAAGGTTTGGGTACAATTACGAAAGTTCTTAAAACATCAATACCCCTTTTACATTTGACTCCTGCTTACCGGTTAATTTATAAGTACGCGATTGATTGGAAGACTAAGTTTGAGGAAATAATTGATTTCATTTGTGAGGCTGGTGATGCCCAGATTGGTATGAACAAAGTGGCCTATGCCATATTGAAGAAGTGGGAGATATTTGAGGAAGATCTCTTGTACTCCATGGATAAGCGACAGCAGATATGGGCTTTAGATACCAGTTAGTATTATGTGCATTTTTTTCTTTCATTGGAACATTCTTTTCTGGAATGAATACGTCAAAATTAGCATATTTCTCGCTATAATTGCTCAGCGGGTTATGGTATCAGCCCAAAAAATTTTCTAGCGCGTATTTCAGTATGCTTACATGCACAAAAAGTACGGAAATTAATTTATGTTCCATCAAGACGCTACCGAAGACGGTTACGCTTACGAAGAACTTAAGGTTATATTTAAGTTGAAATTTGGTAAGCTACAATTGCTCAAATTCAAGAGTTGCAAACAATAATAACTCTTTTGTAAGATAGCAACAGATAAGTGACTTCCAAGTACAATGCAATATTTTGCGAGAAAACAATCGGCGTTTCATCACGGTGAAAACAAAAACTCAAAATGTAGAAGTGCATTTCTATTCGTTTTTATAATAATCTGATATTGCGGTTAAAAAAAAGTGCAGCTAAAGAAACAAAAGTGCAGTTAAAGAAACAAAAGTGCAGTTAGAGAAACAAAAGTGCAGTTAGAGAAAAATTTTGTTTTTAATTCAGCCCTATTTTTTATTTATGCGAGGCTGTTACACTGTCTCTATTCCTCTTATGATTGTCTCAGCCGATATGATAATTTGGAGAGGTGAGCGATTCTGCAAAATTTTGAATATAGCCCAGGTTGAGGTCGCGTCCGGAAGTGACCGTTGATCAGAACCAAGTCCAACGCACACGGTGTGTTTCCAGACAAAAATTACGGGGTCTGGGATTTAGTTCGAGCACAGAAGAGTATGATCAGAGGTCACTTCGGTGTAGGGATGGTCTGATCAGAGGTCAATTCTGGGTGTCAATGGTCTGATCAGAGGTCATTTCCGTCTGGGATTGTCTGATCAGAGGTCATTTGGAGCGCACAAAAGTCTGACCAGGGCCATAGTGAGAAAAGGGATTTTTTTGTAATAAGGTAAGAAGTAGGTTATGTAGGCTCTGCCAAGAACCATGAAATATATATGTTCTGACCAGGGACTCACTTCAAGTCCCCTGTCTTTGGTCAGAACCACCAGGACAAAAATTCCATTCTCTAACAACTGATCGGTCCCCCTAAAAATAGGAATGGCAACAGTAGATTTAGAACTTTCTTATGAAAAACTGTCCAAGTTTATCTATTTTGCCGGTGAACTGTAGTAATGGTATAATTTATAATTTTGATTTCGAATAGACTCGACTGAATTTTCTGCCAGAGAGATCAGTTTTTATTAAATGAAAGTATTATAGCGATACTTAAAACCTCGTGCGTATTTAACTCTAGTCTCTGATCAGAAAATTTGAAGCGAACATTGGCCTGGACAAGGGTCTGGGTTAAGTCTGACCAGAAGCGATTTTGAATGCAGGAAATTGTGACCAGAGATGGTTTGCACAATCGTCTGGACAATGATCTTGATTTGGTCTGTCCCATGGCCGCACAAACATTTGGGCAACGGTCTGACTTTCGTCTCCCCCGAAGTCATTGTTGTCTTGCAGGGTCTGATCAGAGACAACTGAGAGCGCCCTCCGAGCGCACACGGTGTCTTGAGCGCTTTTTAGTCTAATCAGAGGTTATTTTTTCCGGATGGTCTCATCAAAGGTTAATTTTGTCTGAAATGGTCTGATCAGAGGTCGCCTCCGGGTGGCGCTTCAACCTGGGAGATGACATCATGCTGTGATGCGTCGCTCACTTAATAAACAGAGGGCATAATCTAAGAACGGGGCTTTTCGAATTCTACAAAGTAACCTAATTGTCCCAGAAATGGAGCGCAATTATATTGAGCCAGCAATTGCAAAGTTAGTATTATTATTATTTTTATTGTGATGAAGGACTTTTCCGTTCTCCGTATGGAGTGTAGGATCTTGTGTATTTTGTTGTATGTTGTCTGTAGACGGAGAATCCGGCTAGATTTGTACCTGACGTTCTACTCTAAGTCGGGGACTGTATATAGGGTAGAGTAAGGGTATTACTCTATACGATTACTAAATATTGGCGGTTAAAAGAACAACTTATAATGTTGAATTAAGGTCACGATAAAGTCAACCGTTTCTTGGAGTTACAGTTTAACGTCTGCGAAATAGCATATCTTAGCAGACTAACCAGCCTAGTACCAGTCTAATCAACTTGTAGGCGACACAAGATAACACAAAGATGAACTTATTTACAAATGATTGTTATAAAACATATGAGTTTAAAGTGTTTATGGGTAATACTTGTATAACTTGGTTACATCTCCAAGCGGAGTATCACATTCCCCCAACGAGGAAATGAAGTGTTGTTTACAGCAGTTCGTTTAGTAGTTTTTCATCTTCAGTATCAGGGTCCGATATGTCGTCGTTGTTGGGCAAAATCGGAGGCGTGGCGTAGACATTTGACGTTCCACTCGGAGTTTCGCGTAAAGGCGAGTAGAGGGATGTTGACAAAGTAGGAACCGAATGGGCAGTTGCTTAGTTCGTGTTTGATTTGGCCAGCGGTTGATCCGTATGGGGTTGCTCCATATGGGGTTGGCCCGTATGTGAGTCGTTCTGATCCTTGTTGGGTCCTGCTTTCACCGTGCCTGATGCGATCGGATCCTCCTGGAGGATTGTGTTCGTTGTGGGTTGGGGTTGGGTATTGTCCTCTCCGCTCGGTAGATCGAGAAATGTCACCTTCGTGTGAGGTACGTGTGATGCTATAACAGGTTTTGCACTGAAATTTTTGGAGTGCCCTGGTTCTCTGCGTTAGAGCTTGGTTGTTGAGGTGGGGGCGCTGTCCTGGATAGCTCCATTGGGACTTTTTCCACGATTTCATTTGTGTCCAGGGCCTTTTTTGCTGGTGCTGGAACGATTGAGATGGGGCATACGGTCTGTTGCTCGTCATCTGATGTGTTGTGTGCAGGTGCTCGGGGTGGTGGGAGGGTCCTGTCCGGGAAAATGTTTGCACTTGACGAGGCGACTGTTTTAATTGATGAAGATTGGGAGTCTGGGTTTATTTTTTAGACTATCGTCTCGCTGTTTTCTTTTACGTTGTCGATAAAGCTGACGAAACTCTTGTTTGCCGGATGTTGCTCCTTTGGAGTTTCTGAGGAGTAGTTAATCGCGGCTTTTCTTGATCTGATGTTGAACGAGGGGAGCTGTTTTGTTTTCTTCTCCTATAGAGAATGTGAAGTTGCTTTGTTTGTAGAGAGGCGCCGTTTCCTTGCTCTCGGGGTACGTGGGGATGTTGATGTTGAAACTGTCTTCTTTTTGGATGGTCGTTGTTTTTGCTGTTTTTACTCGTTAGACTGTGCGATCATGTTTACTTTGTCATGTGTCCATGTGGACGACCTCGAGGGTCCTTGTTAGCTTTGTTATTTTCGATTGACGTTGGTTGCGTTTATACTCTCCTACTGTCTTGCATGCAACCATATGTATTAGTCGTGGTTTAGTTTCTGTTGCTATTGCTATATCGTTTTTTTCTAATGACTGTGTTTTTTCTTAGTGGAGTGCCAACAGTGATTGTGTTTGTTGTGTAATTTGTTATGGTTTCTTCTGGAATTATATTCCACTGTGGTGCGAGTGTTGGTCGTGGTTCTCTTGCTTTACGTGTGATGGTTTGTCGTGCGATGTTTCGTTTATTTACAATTATTTTTTTGTTTTGTCACCTAGTGTGAAATTATTTTCTGAGGAGTAATCTTACGTGGTGAGTGCACTCGAAGCGGCCGGTTATCTGATTCATCGCTTTCGATGTTGATGGGGGATTGTGCCTCGGGTTCCCTCTATGCAATGACGAGGTTGTCTTAACGCCACATCTCTTCGTTGGTGAGTACGTCGTGTTTCAGGATCTTTTTGTCTAAGCAGTTCGAACGTAATTTTTTGTATGATAGATTTTTGTGTGACGGTTTATTGACTATATTGGAAATTTCAATGTTTGCTTTTCTACCGAAATGCGCTTCAAATGAGCTTATTTTTCTGGTTGCATTAGGAATAAGTCTGATGTTTTCTATTATGTTAGCTAGTCTTTCACTGAGCGTTGCTTGAGTCAAGTTGGGGTCAATGTCGAGTACGTCTAGGCTGCGTTTGGATTAGTCTCTGTACCATACTTGTACCTCTATGGTCTCCAGCTGGAGCTAGTATTAGTTTAATATCTTTCTTTTTGCGATGTATTTCAAATTCTCTGGCCTTGAACGCTTGGCCCTGATCACAACGGATTGACCTAGGTATACCATGTACCTTACAGTAGCTGTCCAAATAATCTTTTGCGGTTTTTAAGTCACAATTACTGAAAGATTCTGCGTGCGGGTATCTAGATAATCTGTCTACAGTAACTAAGATGCAGTTTGATTGGGTATTATCTTTGAAAGGTATTTTTGCAGCAAAGTCCAATTGGACTTCTTCGTTTGATTCCGATAGTTGGGGTAAAATTCCTAATTGTGATTTAGAGATTAGTGGTTTAAGGTTTTTACCTTTTTCTGTGCAATGGCGGCACGCTTGAGTTTGGGCTACTATGTCTGAATGTAAGTCAGGGTACCATATGAAATGGGAGAGTGCAAGTATTCCTGCCTGGCCGGGGTGTTTGTTATAAATTGTCTCCAGCACCATTCATTTTAGCTTACCCGGGATAACAAGTTTGTTGTCATGAATCAGGCATCCGGATGGAGAAACTGATCAGTCTCTTCAAATGCGGTAATACAGGGGGTTAATGGTTTTAATTTCTTCCACTCGGCATTTTTAACGATTTCGATAATGGGACTGAGTTCTTTTTTTTTTGAGAATTGCGCTATGAAAACTTCGTTGAAAAAGCGGTTAAGGTTTTCGCAGTACAGAGGAGTGGGGGTTTCGTCATAAGCTGAGAATAATGCTTCATGTCTAGCTAAACCTAGGGGATCTAATGTGCTAACTTTATTGGAGGTGGGGTCTGTTTGTGTGGCTACTGAATTAAATTTTTTTGGATATTGTTGATCCATATGGATTGTTCTTTTTCTATTCGGCGCCATGTATCTTTTCTTGCTGGGGACTTTGAATGTTTCTTTGGATGGGTTTGCGCGTGTCGTAATCGAGACTAACCTAGCGTTGGAATTAAGGTGTTTGTTTTGAAAATTGATATTTTAAAGCCAGGAGAGCGACTGAATTGAACGTGGTAATTGGCAGAAAGCGGTTCATGTGGAGCTATATTATTATGTAATAACGCGTGTTCATTTTCTTCTATAATAGTGATGACAAAATTTTGGTCCTTGTCTGAGGGGGTACCGCCTCGGCTGCAGTGTTTCTGCTTAGATAATCTGCAAATTCCATGTTTTAGATCAATTTTACTGAAGTAAAATTGACTGGTGTTTTGCTTCCGTTCGGAGATATATGTTGCTACTTCTTCTATTAGATGGTCACTACTTTGTATTGTATATTTGTTCTTGTGGATTGCATCGTTAAGTTTCTTTGAGTCCAGTAGGATTTTTACGTTTTTGTCGTGTTTTACTGTTATTACGACTGGACTTATAAAAAATTGTCAGAACATTTGTCTAGTTTGATGATTTGTTTATCTTGTACCGGTTTGCGAGTTTGTGTTCTACTTTTTCTACCAAGTGTAACGGTACTCTTCTTCCTTTTTGTTGTACGGGGGTTAAATTGTTTTCATGGTTGGCTTAGCCATGTGGTTTTTTGATTTTCCTTGTGTACATAGCTTTGGATATTTTTTTAGTATCCTTTTTTTATGTTTGATTCTTTAGAAGTGTCAGTGGTGCGGAGTTTTTTCTTACCTGCTTTTTTGCTCGCTGTGAGGGTTATTTCAAGCTTTCGTAGAATGTCTCTAACCATGATGTTGTTCGTTTTGTTTTTCCACCAGGAGGATTTGGCAGTCAGGGGCGTACCATGAGCCCGATTATAGATCGAGGTGGAGTGCCCCTTCAATTTTAATCTGTTTGTTGTTGA
>NC_134470.1:44137434-44149934 GCF_964194025.1 Convolutriloba macropyga | reverse complement strand
ATGAAGTCACCGATTGGTGTACCCCTCTTTTGGGAAAGCGGGGCAAACCCGTCAAACGAATGGCCAACGTGGTTTTCCACGTTTAAAATGGCCGTAATGGCCAAGGAAAATATGCATGTGGATTTACTTCTACGAATCAAACCCACAGCAAACGATTTATTTTATCCAATAATGCCGACCCTAGAAGAAAGAGTCGACAACACAAGCGAGGAAGAAAATCGAAAGAGAGAAATAAGAAACGAACGCCGCAAGGTAGACTGGGAAAACGAGTGCAAACAAATACGGAGCAGAGGGCCAATGATAGACAGATACACGTGGGACGAAGCCGATCTAAAGGTGAAAAGCTTAACATACCTATCCCTGGGGACCGAAGCCACAAGAATATTTCATCAGCGAAACCCCCACACTGTCATCCCCCAAATGACCCCCAAATATGCTTCAGATCAAGCAACGCTACAACACCCAGCGCTCCCCAGGGAAATAATGTGGGACTGGGACCATGATAGCGAGCCCGAACTTGACATTCAATACAAGGCGCAATCCCAACCAATCCCGGCCAACAGCGACACAGATGACTCAGAGAACGCGCCGCTGCTTAGCCACAAGCGCGTTCCTGGTAAGATCATACCTGGCAGATTAGAAATTACCTTCGGCGATAAAACCTCCACCGTAATTTACAATAGAAAAAACATAGCAAGAAAAACTCTAGCACGAAAAGTACCGGAGCCCCGGGGAACGTTAAAACCCCAATGGAATATCATCCCGGACGGTACCATAACTAACTACTCTCCCCACACAATAACGTTAGATACTGATAATCGAAAAAATACTGTAATAAGAAGAAACGACCTAGCCATAGTAACCGAAACAAAACCCCGCGAACCTGAACCTGAGCCTAAACCTAGACTAATACATATGGTAGCATGTAAAACAGTTGGCGAATATAAACGCAACCAAGAAAAAATAAGAAAGTTCTGTTTAGAAGAAAAAACAGCCCTCGCCAAACAACAAGAGCCCATCGCGAAACAACAGCGAAAAGCCCCACTGCAACAAACTTCGACACCACAGAACCAACCGGGCCCCAGCCGCAGCGCAATAGACACCCAACCAATGGGACACGCAGACATAGTTGCCATGGCCAAGAGAAATCAACAGGCCCACAAACGCCAGCGAGCCACAAAGAAAGCCACGTCGAAGCCACCCCAGAAACAGCAACGCCAACAAGCACCAAGAAACAAATCGCCCTGGAATCCCCAAAGGCCACAATGGCTAAAAAATGCAAAAGCCAGATTGACGAAACCATCACTTGCATCCACATTCGAACTAAAATCGAAAGCCGCCGCCCTACAGCACTCCCGAGAAGCAAAGTCAAAACCCGAACGCAAACTACTTTACTCGAGCTCGTCGGAGAGCAAAAGCTTTACATCAGTCAACAAAAACAAGCTCAAGTTCTCGCCAACAGTCAAAATACATAACATCCAGCCCGAGTCCCCAGGGACAAAACCTTTTGAAATCATCACATCATCCGACCCACAGGACTTTATGATGGAGACAAACGACCCCACCAACCAACAACAAGCTTCTAGTTCGTATTCTCCCCCAGCACGAACACTTCCCCAGGGCATCATGAAGTCCACTCCAAAATGGGACAAACTTGTCGAAAAAATCTGGAGCCAACCCAACCACGAGAGCACTGGCCTGGAAATGAGCTCCACGGAGGACTTCCCAATCCAACCGCCTATCAAAAAAGTCGAAGTTGTATACCTGGACTCGACAACTTCCGAAAACGCAAACACGGCGGACACCACTATAATAACAATAAGCGAGGACAACTCTGAGAACATCCTGGATGAACCGGCAACAGAACCGGCACCAGTAAACGATCACCCAAACGACCATCAAGTGCAAAATACAAGCGATACGAACAACGATATCGCAACCGCAACGCCCGCGAACGACGAGGAGCACAAGACCCCATCTACGTCTCCCGCTAAGAGCTCGGTCTCGAGCTTACACACAAGCGACTTCTTCAATCCAGAAGAATTTTGAGTACCCCAAAATTCTTGTCGACGGGGGTGTGTGGTGCGGGTGGCACCTTCCCTAGGGATTACCTGCAAATGAATCTGATTACCTAGTACAATCACTATAAAACTCTCATACAACTTTATTCTAGTTCACTGTGTTTCATAAACTGTTCATCTATATTACGTAACCATTTTGTTAGCTATTGTTACTTGAACTACTTTAACTGGTACCAACAGGTACCGTCTGACTGTCTACTGTAAATCTTGTCATTGTGTTAACTGAACTTATTCTGACATAGTTTGATATTGAAATAGAACCGAATCCCTCGGTAAAGAAAAGAAGAAATTAACGACTTGAGACCTGCGTTTTGAATTAGTCATAACAATTATTATTATTATTATTATTATTATTATTATTATTATTATTATTATTATTATTATTACTACTATTATTATTACTATTATTATGATTATTATTATTATTATTATTATTATTATTATTATTATTATTTTTATTATCAATTTTTTTAAATTAATAATAATAATAATAATAATTATTGTTATGAAGTGGAATTTTGTTCTCCTCATGGGGCGAAGTTTCCTGTGTGTTTAGTTGTGTAGTATCAATGAAGGAAGGATCCGTATGGAGTTGTAATCGGCGTTCCATTCTAGGTCGAGGTCTATGTACAGGGGAAAGCACAGGTTTAACTCAATGTTGGCGGTGAAAAGATCAACGCAGGAATGTTTAACTAAAGCCACGAAAGTGTTACCGTTTTCTAACTCAACTTGTTCTCGTCTTCTTATTCAGAGCTTTTAGCAGATCAACCTGCTAAGTACTAGTCTAATCAACTAGGACGTTAGCGACAAGTGTTAACAAAATGGATGAACTTAATTGTAACAGGTTATTATATAACAAAGAATTTAGAGTGTTTATAGATATTAAGTATAGTTCTTGGTTACAACTACATACAGAGCATCACATTCCCTCTGCGAATTAACGAAGTGCTTTTCTATGCATTTCGTTTAACATGTTGATATCTTCCGTGTTCGGGTCTGAGATATCGTCCTTATTCCGGGACATTGGCGGGGTTACGTATACGCTCGAAGTTGCGCTTGTAATCGAACGTATTGGTGAAGTGGATTTTGCCGGTGGTTGGGGAGGCGGCTGTGTGGTGGAGTTTGACGTAATTGTATGGATTTTAGCTTTGTCCCTATGAACCTCGGTGTTTAGATTTTTGTTGTTTGCGCTTGCTTGCGACTGCTCTATGTGGAGTGATCAAGGCCTCTGCTCGGGTGGGTTGACATTGGCGTCCTCTTGGATGTTTGCGATTGATTGAGGCGGAAATGAGCGATGGCATTCACCTTCCGTGGAGTCCAGAAATATCACCTTTTGGCGGGACGATGCAGGGGTGGCGTGTAGGATTTTGTCGACTGCATTATCAATCATTTTTGTAGAGGTTATTGACTTGAACTCTGGAGCCTCTTTCATGGTACTTGTTGGTTGTATCGGTGACACCGATTTAGTATCCACGTGGGTGGCCTATTGTTGTTCATTAATTGGAGTGAGACTTACTGTTGGCGCTGGAGTGATGGAAATGGGGCATGGTGATTGTTGATCGTCCTCGAATACGTCCAGGTCCAGTGTGTGAGTTTGTGATATCATTTGCGTGCTGTTTTCGGCTGTGAATGAAAGTACGTTGGGGTTTGACGAGGCTACTATTTTGATTGGGGACAATGACTGGGAGTCCGGGTCTGTTTCGTAGACTTGGGTCTCGTTATTTTCCTCAATGTCATCTCTTAGGTTGATGAATGAGCTATTCGCGGGATGTTGCTTCTTTTGGGCTTCTAGCGAGTAGCTGATTGCGGCTTGCTTTGCTTTAGCGTTTTACGATGGGACATCTTTGGGCTTTTTTCCCAATGGAGAGCCTGAGGGTGTTTTGCTGGAAGTTAGTCGTGCGTTTTGACGTCCACGGGGTGCGTGTTGATGTTGTTGCCGACGCTGCCTTTCTTTTAGATGGGCGTCTGGGTTGTTGCTTTTGCTGAGTTTTTTTTCGCAATTTTCTTGACTCTGTCGCGAGTCCACATGGACGAACTGGACGGTACTGGCTCCTTTAATGCTTTATGGGTGGGGTTGTTGCTGGCTTCTTCTAAACAGAACTTTCTTATCTTTTCTTTGTTACGCTTATACTCTCCGAAAATTTTGCATGCTACCAAGTGTATGAGTCGTGGTTTTGTTTCTGTTACTATTGCTATGTCATTTTTGCTGATGTCTGTGTTTTTTCTCAAATGTGTGTCGACAGCGATTGTGTGTGGTGTATAATTTGTGATTGTTTCATCTGGAACTATATTCCATTGTGTAGCAAGTGTTGTGTAGCAAGTTGTGTAGCAAGTCGTTCCATTGTGTAGCAAGTCGTAGTTCTTTTGCTTTCCGTGCAATCCTTTCACGTGCAACATTGCGTTTGTTAACTATTATCTTAGTTGTTTTATCTCCTAGAGTGAAATGGATTTCGGATGGTGGGATCTTACGTGGTGAACTGATTCGTCACTATCAATGTTGACTGGGGTTTGGGCTTCTGGTTCACGGTTCTCAATGTCTCGGTTGTCCTAAGATGAACCGTCGTGGCGCCTCATTTCTTCGTTTGTGAACACGTCATGTATCAGAAGATTCTTGTCTATTGTAATTTATTGTAAAAATGATTTTTATGGCTTAGTTACTAAGTTGGAAATTCCTGTGTTTGGTTTTCTACCAAAATGTACTTCAAACATGGTTAACTGTTTTGTTGCGTTTGGGATAGGTCTGATGTTTTCAATTATGATCGCGAGCCTTTCGCTTCATGATGTTTGGGACCAGTTGGGGTCAATATCTAGCACTGCTAATCTGCAATTTATTGTCTGTATTATTGTTTCTACCATGCTTGTACCTCTGTGGTCTCCAGCTTGGTTAAATTTTATGTTTTTGATTTTGCAGAATATTTCGAATTCTCTAGACTTGAATTCTTGAGGCTGGTCGCACCTGATTGAACTAGGCATGCCGTGTTCTTTGCAATAACTATCTAAATAATCTGTTGTGGTTTTTGTGTCACAATTGTTGAATGTTCGTTGGGGGATTCGTCCTAAGTGGAGAATAAGCTTTCATGTTTCGATATACTCATGGGGTCTAGTCCTTTTCCTTTATTGGAAGATGAATCAGTTTGGGTGGCTACAGAAAAAATTTTTTGTGTGGGACTGGTCCATATGGATCATACGTTTTTTTGGCACTCTCAAACGTTTCTCAATAGGTATTTTTAACGAATCCCTGGAAGCATTTGCTCCTGTTGTATTGGCGACTAATTCGGTAATAGATGTTTTGTTTAGGTAATTTTGAATTGTGAAAAGAAGAATTGTTTTGTTTAGGTAATTTTGAATTGTGAAAAGAAGAGAGTGACTGAACTGTACGCAGTAAATGGCAAAAAGCGGTTGTCTTAGCTGTGCGTGAGTGATTTGTGTTAATTACGTCATTTTGTTGTTTGCGCTTGTTTGCAGCGTACGAATTAACTGCTCCATATGGAGCTATGTTTTTGCGTATTAGTGCGTGTTTGAATTCTTCCATTGTGGTAATGACATTGTTTTTGTCTCTGTCTGAGGGGGTATAGATTCGATCGATGGGTTTCTAGTGAGGTAGTCTGCAAAGCCCATATTTTTGCCCGGGATATGTTCTACCGAAAAATAAAATGAAAGGAGTCTATCTACCAATCTTGTGAGGATACTTTGATACGTTTTATTGCCTCTGTTTTCTTTCAGTGCGCTAAGTAGAGCTTGATGGTCCGTTGGCAGTGTGAAGTGGGTTCCGTATAAATAGTATTTGAAGTGTTGTAAAGCCCATACTACTGCGAGCAATTCTCAATCGATAGTGCTGTATCGTTGTTCAAGATTGTTTAAGAAGCGACTCGCATATGCTATGGGGTGCCACGCAGAATCTACGTACTGTTCTAAACACGCGCCTAAACCTTTTTGCTAGCATCGCATCGGACTCTTGTCTGGCAGTTTACGTCAAATTATCAGTTATCGCTTTGATTGCTTTTTTAAAAAAAAGAGTCCATGTGGATGGATTTCCTATCAAGTTTATTTTGTGGTTTGGATTTCCAATCAAGTTTATTTTGTGGTTCTAAACACGCGCCTAAACTTTTTTGCTAGCGTCGCATCGAACTCTTGTCTAGCAAATTATATCAATTAATATTTTTCAGTAATCGCTTTGATTGCTTCTTTTGTTATAAAAGAGTCCATGTGGATGGATTTCCAATCAAGTTTATTTTGTGGGTTGCCTTTTGATAGCAAAAGGGCGAATTGGTTCGCTTAGTGTTGCGTGATTAGGCGTGAATTTTATCAAGTGATGGATGCATCCGATGAGTGAGCCTAGTTGTTCTAGCGTTTTTGTGACTTCCAGTTTAATTATGGAATCACATTTTCTGTGTAGGTATTATTCGATTTGGACGTATTTTGAAACCTGACCATGTGAGGTCTGTTCTGGGGAATTCACAGTTTTGTAATTTTATCGCTAGATTTTCTTTATCTAGGAGATTCAAGACTTTGTCAATTTTTTGTTCGTGTTGGCTCAGTGGACTTTTAGTTATAAAAAATATATCGTCTAGAAGTGCAAACTTAGTGTTTACATTTTCCAGAGTTTTGTCTATGGTTTTTTGGAATGTTGCTGGCATATTGGTAATACGTAGAAACCATTGACGAAATGAAACGGTCCTGTTGCTTTGCCGCCTTATATATTTAAGTTGCAGTGTTTTTGGAAACTGTCATCGAAGAGGATTTGACTGTATGCGTAATTAAGATCAATTTTAGAAAAAAAGAATTTCCCGGGGTCCTTTTTTAATTCGGAAATATATATTGCTACTTCATCTATTACGTGGTTAATACTTTGCGTTTGATATTTATTTTTGTGGATTGCA
Organism: Convolutriloba macropyga; assembly: GCF_964194025.1. NCBI lineage: Eukaryota > Metazoa > Xenacoelomorpha > Acoela > Convolutidae > Convolutriloba > Convolutriloba macropyga. The sequence goes on along the minus strand of NC_134470.1, from coordinate 44,142,973 downwards.
TCGTTGAGTTTCTTTGAGTCAAGTGCAATTTTTAAACTCTTGTCATGTTTGACGGTTATGACTACCGGACTTATTGTTTGAAATATTCATCGTAGAATTTGACTATTTTTGTGATCTGTTTTTCGTCAGCAAATTTTTTGAGTTCGTTTTCTACTTTTTCTAGAAGTTGGAGCGGGACTCTCCTTCCTTTTTTGTTGGACGGGGGTGTAGTTTTCTTTCACGGTTGGTTTTGCAATGTGATGCTTTGACCTTCCTATGCGTGTACACAACTTAGGATATATTTGTAGTATCCAATTTTTTATGTTTGATTCTGTGGTGGAGTCGGTAATTTTGATACTTTCTTACCTGATTTTTTGTATGCTGTGAGGGTTATCCCCAGATTACATAAGATGTCTCTGCCCATGATGTTCTGTGTTTTGTTCTCCACAAGGAGGACTTGGCAGTTGTTGGCGTTTGGGATAAGTCTGATGTTTTCAATTATGTTCGCGAGCCTTTCGCTAATTGATGTTTGGGACCAGTTGGGGTCAATATCTAGCACTGCTAATCTGCGGTTTGTTGTCTGTTTTAATCTTTCTACTATGCTTGTACCTCTGTGGTCTCCAGCTGGAGCTTGATTGATTTTTATTTTCTTGATTTTGCAGAATAATTCGAATTCTCTAGACTTGAATGCTTAAGGCTGGTCGCACCTGATTGAATAAGGCATGCCGTGTACTTTGCAATAACTATCTAAAACATCTGTTGCGGTTTCTGTGTCACAATTGTTGAATGTTTCGGCATGTGGATATCTAGAGCGTCTGTCCACCGTTACTAAAGTATAGTTTGATTGCACATAATCTTTGAATGGGATAGGTCCCGCAAAGTACATTTGGACTTCTTCATTAGGTTCATGCAGGGGGGTAATTCTCCTGTTTCTACTTTGGGATCTACTGGTTTTAGGTTTTTACTTTTCTCTATACAATGGCGACATCCGTGAGCCTGAGCTACAATCTCCGAATGTATGTGGGGGTACCAAATAAATCTAGCCAGGGCCAACATGCCTACCTGTCCTGGTTATTTGATGTGTATTGTTTCCAACACCATGCGTTTTAGCTTATTGGGTATCACGAGATTGTTGTCCTAGAACAAGCATCGAGATGGAGAGACTGATAAGTCTCTTCTAATAAAGTGTGTTGTTAAAGGCCTTTAATTTCTCCCACGTGCCATTTTTGACGAATTAGATAATAGGAGTAAGCTCCTTTTTCGATACTTGGGCAATAAATTCCTTGTTAAAAACGCGGTTGAGGTTTTCTCTGTAAAAAGGGGTGGGGAAATCGTCGTAAGTGAAGAAAAAGCTTTCTCGTTTTGATAAATCTATGGGGTCTAGTCCTTTTCCTTTATTGGATGGTGAATCAGCTTGGGTGGCTACAGAATTAAAGCTTTTGAGTTGGAATGGTCCATTTGAATTGTACGTCTTTTGTTTGGTGCCCTGAAACTTTTCCTTATAGGGATTGTGAACGTATCTATCCTTTGTAGGATTTTCTCTTGTTGTAATAGCGTCTAATTTGGTAATTGATGGATTGCTTTGTTTAGGTAATTTTGAATTGTGAAAAGAAGAGATTGACTGAACTGTGCACAGTAAATGGCAAAAAGCGGTTGCCTTAGTTGTGTGTGCGTGATTTGTGTTAATGACGTCATATTGTGGTTTGCGCTTGTTTGCAGCATACGAATTAACTGCTCCATATAGAGCTATGTTTTTGCGTATTAGTGCGTGTTTGATTTCTTCTATTGTGTTAATAACAATGTTTTTGTCTCTGTTTGAGGGGGTATAGGTTCAACTGATGGGTTTCTACTAAGGTAGTCTGCAAAACCAATATTTTTGCCCGGGATATGTCCTACCGAAGAGTGAAATGGTAGGAGTCTATCTACCAATTTTGTGAGGCTACTTTGATAGGTTTTGTTGCCTCTGTTTTCTTTGAGTGCGCTAAGTAGGGCTTGATTGTCCATTTGGAGTGTGAAGTGGGCCCCGTATAAATAGATTTTGTGTTCTAAAGCCCAAAACACTTCGAGCAATTCTAGATCGTTAGTCCTGTGTCGTTGTTCAAGATTGTTTAAGAAGCGACTCGCATAGGCTATGGAGTGCCACGCAGAATCTACGTACTGTTCTAAACACGCGCATAAACCTTTTTTGGTCGCGTCGCATTGGAATTTTGTTTGACAATTTACGTCAAATAATCTATTCTCGGTTATCGCTTTGATTGCTTTTTTAAATTTTTATAAAAGAGTCCATTTGGATGGGTTTTCAATCCAGTTTATTTTGTGGTTTGAGGTTGCTTTTTGATAGCAAAGGTCGAAGTGGTTTGCTTAGTGTTGCTAGATTGGACGTGAGTTTTATGAAGTAGTGGTTGCACCCCATGAATGGGCGTAGTTGTTTTAAGGTTTTTTTGGGATTTCCAATTGAATTATGGAATCGTATTTTTTGCGTGTAGGTACTATTGCATTTGGATGTATTTTGAAACCTAACCATGTCAGGTCCGTTTTGGTGAATTCACATTTTTGTAATGTTATCTCTAGGTTTTGTTTATCTAGGAGATTTAAGACTTTGTCAATTTCTTCTTCGTGTTGGCTGAGTGGAACTTTAGTAATGATTAATATGTCGTCTAGAAATGCTAAATTATGCGAAATTAGTGATTACATTTTCCAGTTTTGTCTATGGGTTTTTTTTTGGAAATTTGCCGGCATAATGTTAATCCGTAGAATCCATTGACGAAACGGTACGTTTCTGTTGTTTTACCGCCTAATATACTTGAGTTGCGGTGTTTTTGGATACTGTCATCGAAGGGGATTTGACTGTATGCGTAATCGCGATCAATTTTAGAAAAGTAGAATTTCCCGGGATCCTTTTTTAATTCGGAAATATATATTGCTACTTCATCTATTACGTGGTTAATACTTTGCATTTGATATTTTTTTGTGAATTGCATCGTTGAGTTTCTTTGATTCAAGTGCAATGTTTACACTCTTATCATGTTTGACGGTTATGACTACCGGACTTATGAAATATTCATCATAACATTTGTCTATTTTTATGATCTGTTTTTCATCAATAAAATTTTTGAGTTCGTTTTCTACTTTATCTAGGAGACTGAGCGGGACTCTCCTTCTTTTTTGTTGGACAGAGGTGTAGCTTTCTTTCACGGTTGGTTTTGCAATGTGATGTTTTGACCCTCTCCTATGCGTGTACACAACATAGGATATATTTGTAGTATCCATTTTATTATGTTTGTTTCTCTGGTTGAGTTGGTAATGTGGAATACTTTCTTACCTGAATTTTTGTTGCTGTGAGATTTATACCCAGTTTACGCAAGATGTCTCTGCCTATGATGTTCTGTGTTTTGCTCTCCACAAGGAGGACCTGGCAGTTGTTGGCGGTCCAAGAGCCTGAATTCAAATCCTGCTGGAGTACGCTTTTAATGCTTGTTTGTTTGTTGTTGAAACATTTTGACTTTTTGGAGTTGTTTTAAGGGACTATTTTTGCTTTGTTGTTGTGTTCTACTAGTTGTTCTGCTTTGGTGAAGTTCATAATTGATCTGGGCGAGTGTCCGCTAGCCATTCTATCTGTTTGTTTTTGAATGTGGTGGCCAACCAGAATTCAGCTGATCTGTCGTTTTTGGCGGTTGAATAACGCTCCTCCTGGATTATGGTAGGTCTTATGAGATTTACATTGGCCCAATCTTCCGTGAGTTTTTTTTAATATAAAATGCCGCTTCTGCGTCCACTTCTTCCTCTAAGTCTTGTGCGTTTTCGTCTTTTATATGTCGGTCTCTTCGTGTCTGGTTAGTGGATGTTCTCGGTGTGTAATTATTTGAATATCCGTTTGTCGGACTTGATTGGATTGGTCTTCGACGTTCTGGCGTCGGCGCTTTACACATCGAAGCGAAGTGGCCTTGTTTCTTGCAGATTTTGCAAATTTTGCTCTTTGCTGGGCAGTTTTGAAATGATTAGGGATAAAAGGGTTGCCGCATTTCCAGCACGGCTCTATTTCTCCAGCTTGAGGTGTGGGTAGTAGTGGTTGAAGTGATTTTCTGTTCTGTTTGATGTAGTTGACTTGATTCCAACTAGAATAGTTGTTGGCCCGGAGTAATTCTTTTTGATTTGCTTGTTTGCGTTCGCCGTTATTAGCATAATTCAGGAATTGTTGTGGTGTCCTGACTTTTGAGAGGAGGTCTTTTTGGATCGTGGAGTTGTTCATGTTGCTTATAAAGAGGTCCTTGATTATAACTTCCTCTAGGTGTTCGAATTTACAGTGGGAGCCTGCTTCTCGGAGTCTGCTATAGAATGTCTCCAAGCTTTCATTTGATTGTTGTTGTGCTTTGAACAGTTGGAACCTGTCGAATGTGATGCTTTTAAGGCCTGTGAAAGTGAGTGTGTGTTCTTGGACTAGTTCAATGGTTCTGCACATGTATATTTTAGTGTGCGAATTTTTCTGGAGAAATGTGCGGCAGGCTTCTGCTCCCAGGGATAAATAAGTCACACTTTTAAGTTTCATATCGGCCTCGTCCCATGAGGTTCTGCGTCCGTAGGGCCTTTCGTTTCGATCACTTTGCATTCATTTTCCCAGTCTACAGGTCTTTTTTCGCTGCGTTGTTCGCGCTGTCTTGCGTCGTCATCTGTTTCATCATTGTTGGCGGTGAAAACATCAACGCAGGAGCGTTTAAATAAGGCCACAACAATGTTACCGTTTTCTAACTCAACTATTTATCGTCTGCGCATTCAGACTTCTTAGCAGACCAACCAGCTAAGTACTAGTCTATTTAACTAGGACGTTAGCGACAAGTGTTAACGAAATGGATGAACTTACTTGTAACAGGTTATTATATAACAAAGAATTTAGAGTGTTTATAGATAGGAAGTATAGTTCTCGGCTACAAATCCATGCGGAGTATCAAAGTTATTATTATCATCATCATTATTATTATTATTATTATTATTATTATTATTTTTTTACTATTATAATTATTATTACTATTATTATTATTATTATTATTATTATTATTATTATTATTATAATTATTATTATTATTATTATTAATATTATTATTATTATTATTATTATTATTATTATTATTATTGTTATTATTATTATTATCATTATTATTTTTATTTTCATGATTATTTTTATTATCATTAATTTTATTATTATTATTATTATTATTATTATTACTATTACTATTATTATTGATTTTACTATTATTGCCCAAATATTTTTTTGTTATTTATTATTATTTTTCAATCATTTATTGTGAATGTGCGTAACATTTTCCATGCATTTTTCAAGCTTGACTGTTTTTGCCCTTTGGTTTTGGCAACTTTTCAGTTCTTGATTTGTATTTTTGTGAATTGAATTGCTTTCATTTTGAAATTATTTGATTGATAAGGTAAAAACTATTGTAGAAGTGGGCGTTTTTACGGAAGGTTGAGCGCAAGTGGTAAGATAGAGGACTGCTTATTTGGGAGTTGGTGGTGCGAACCACCTCAAAGCAATAGCAAAAGCAAAATTGCG